>NC_029792.2:89840435-89847346 GCF_000816755.2 Arachis ipaensis | reverse complement strand
CAGATTTTCAGTTAAACTATAATTAAACTAATTGAATTTTTAAATTAATAAACCAATAACAAAAACGATCGACTCGATTTTCAAAAGCTTACACAGCAGATCATTTGATTTGAGTGACCGGACGATTCAATTGGTGGTCCGGTTGTTAGAAAAATTGGTTTACTCGAGTAAATTTTGTTTTATTTCGGGTTTGGATTTAAAAATATTCAAATTACATTGGTTTGAACTTTGTAAGTAAGATTAAGTGTGACTGATGTCATCCCTTAGATTCTGCTTCACTTCTCTTACAATATGCTCTCCCCGCAATCTCTTGGCCATTCCCCCTCAAAGGATCAACACCTTTTGTTGCTGCGCGAAACCCTCTAGGCAAAATGACTTCATTTCTGAGGCCAATACCCTTCAATCTTCTCCTCCTTCTGCTTCGCCAAAACATTCTCCTCTTTTTGGTAACCGTTTTTCTTTTTAATTTCAATTATATATTCAAGTTGAAATATGTGGGAACTCAGTTGCATAATATTGTGCCTTTGTTTTCAGGAATGGATGATACTTTGGTGAGCTATCTGTGTGGCAAGAAGAAGGCAACAGACCTTGCTCACATGTATGTCGAATGTTGTTCTTTTATCATTGGGGTCCACGGGTTAGGTTCAATATTTTCGAATGGAATAATTGTCCGCAAAAAAATCTTTAGGGACCTAACTTGGTGATTTGCATCATTTCATTTATATGTTTATGGTATTTACGGATATGTTTCAATCATATCCGTTCTTTTGATGAACAATGGGGAAAATAACCATTTTTTCTAATGTGATATTACGAGTGATTGAATTTATATGTTAATGGGCATGCGGGGTATGCAATTTAATCAATCAGTATAGTCCCTCCCTCCTCAGAAGTCAGAATCCGTTACTAGTCAATAAATTGGAGTTCATTTATCAACAGATTTTTTTCTTCCATTTGAGCTAATTTCAATAATTCTCTTAGCTGCTTTCATAGGTGCAATTGTTGTGGCTTTCCAGTAAGAGATTTTTCAAACTTGCAAAAAAGAATTCTTTTATTTTTCTTCAGTTATTTCGATTTGATTCTCGATAAATGTAAAAAAAAAAGTGTTTATGTAGAAAATAATGTTTTTTGTGTCCTTAGATGGTGAAGGGAAACACATTTTTCTATTTCTTGTTCCTGTCCCCACTAACCAAGTGTATACTAAGGGAGCTAATATGTTTTTCTATAATTAAAAGTCGATATTGTATCACAAATTTTATAAATTCCTCCAATTGCTCTGCTTATTGATTATGGAAAAAACTGTACTTATGTGTTTGCCTTTTAAGTATTCAATTTTTAGTTGATATTGTTTCTTTGTGGAAAATGGTGAGTCTAAAAGTCTCAACTTTTAATATACGGAGAATACATATTGATACTCCTATTTTGATAATGCCACTCCTTTTTTTATAAATTAATGCAAACATACAATACAAGAAAATCATGTATGGAGTGGAGTGACATTATTTAAAATAGTAATGGTAATATCATCACCCAATATATGCTGTATTGATTTCTCTCTCATACCATATCAGCTCTATTTGAATTTTGCAATAAAAAAGAATTATGCAAAAGTGCAAAACCATGACTTTTTTATTTCAATGTAATAGATATGCAGACTTTTTATTGGTTGGTACTGAAAATAAAGAGCTAAGACTAAGTGCAAATTGGAAAATATGAAATTGATTGCTAGGGACTTGGGTATTATGGGGTGCCCAAAGTCCCAAGTCAGGTAGTATGGGATGGTTGATGTTATATTTAAAGAGAGTGGTTCTTCTCTCTTAATAGCTAGCCTTTAAGGTGTGGTTTCCCACTTTCCTTAGATACTTAACATTGATAAAATGAGGAAACGTGTGCACTACAAGTGAAGCAAACCATTTATATTTTATAGCATATGAAGTAGAACAAGTTTCTAGCTAACGAACTAATCTACTAATATCTCTAATATGCTTGAAGTTGATCAAATGCTCCACTTGCATAAACTAATCTAATAATTTGCAGAAGCATTCTATTTATTCCACTTTTGAGTGCTACTGTTATTTAGCTTATAGTGGAGCTTAGGTTTTAGCTAGAAAGTAATCATGAACATTGCTTGTTAAAGGACTCTCGTGGTATGCCTATTGTATTGTTTTCACTTTGCAACTTGCAACCCTATGGCATAAATTTTGTTACTTCAGCTACTTACCATTCATTCTTCGTTCCAGGGTATGGAAACATGTTGTCCAGAAGGGAGACACAGTCCTAGATGCCACTTGTGGCAACGGCTTTGACACCTTGGCAATGCTCAACTTGGTTGCTGATGATTCTCGAAAAGGTTATGTATATGCATTGGATATTCAGAAAGATGCTTTAGATAATACTTCTATCTTGCTTGAAGAATCACTAAATCCGGATGAGGTGAGAACTGAAAATAAGTATAAAGTATTTTCAGCTCTGGTATAAATAAGTTGGCTATATTTCATCCAAAAAAAAAAGGCTATATTATACAGACAAATTTGTCCAGATAACTTTTGGTGCTGCTTCAAATTATTCGGTCTCAGTTTTATGTGCTTTTCTTTTATTATTATATTTGAAATTCTTTTGTAGGGTATGACTGTATGTTATTTAAGTATTTAATACTTTTAATTTCAATGTAATTAATTTAGCAAAAATTATGATCTACTATGTAACTAATTGCAAAATATATGCAGAGACAACTTGTCAAGCTAGTCAACATCTGTCATAGTAAAATGGAAGAAGTGGTTCCAAGGAATGCCTTAGTGAGGTACTCACTTTCCCTAAACTCAATTCCTATGTTCACATTTTGTGTTTAGAAACTAATGGTTCTAAACAGTCGATGTAATTGAATTAGTTTAATTGTAATCACCAAAATCTAAAATACTTCATTCAATAGGTTGTGTTTGTGAAATGAATTCCTAATTACTCTGCAAATCCTTTGCTTCTTTTTCTACGCCACCAAACCAGCACCTCACATACACACACTAAATTTTAGCCTTAAGTCCAAGTTGGTCTCATTTGAATGAATCCTATCAAGACTAAGCAAATCTATCTCAAAATTTGAACACAACGAAATATATAAATATTTTTTAGATCATACTATTTCCACAAGCATTTTTGGATGGTAGAGTCTATGGTGGCTATCAATATGGTGGCTATGGTAGATTTACAATTTTGGCAACATTTAAAAAGTGCTATTAAAATTTAAGTAATACTCTTCAAATATTTGAAAACACTTTTTAGTTTAAAACTTAAAAGGAAAAAATGTTGCAAAAATATAAAAAGCATGACGTTAATTTTAGCAACATTTTTAAAGGGTTGCCAAAGTTGTATAGCTACCGTAGCTACCATAATGATAGCCATCCTAGCATGCACTTCATCAGATTTGGGTTGGTAAATGAAGAAGCTATGTCAACCATTGAATCTTAATCTATTCAAAGTGTTCTACTGTCACTTTGCAAATGCTAGTATTTGAAAAGCCTCATGCTATTTAACCAATATATTATACATAGGTTTTCTTCATCAATAACTATTATGATAGTCACTGTATCAAGTACTTTTTCAAACCCAATCCAAGTATTGTACTTTTGTTACTTTTAGTATTCCTAACTTCAGCATTGAAGAGGAGAGACAAATAAAATAATATAAACAGATATATTCGTTTTCTTTATTGATGATGTGGTCTCACTAATTGTGAAAGAAAGGGGGATAGTTTTGACAAAGTTGCGCTGCCACCAATGAAGTGGTGATCCTAATGGTGGTGGGTTGAGATAAGGAACTGATGAATAGTATTATAAGAAAAAAGATATTAAAAAAAGGGCACCATGAGGGGTCTAATGGTGTGGGATTTATGTTGTATGCATAAGATCCTAGGTTCAAATCTCATTACTGTCATTGTATCCAAAAGGGAAGGGAGGTTCAAATTTCATTAGTGTTTTCTCATTTTTTCCATGAGATGTGAAAGGAACTTTTGGTTTATCAGTGTTGTGTTCTTGAACTGAATATTATTAATGTGTAATCTTGAATATCAAGTCCACTTATGTACTTACCATGTTTTAGAAGCACTCATCATGGTGGTCACTTTTAAAGCTGTGAGCTCTATCTTAATGTGCCACAATACTTCCTTTTAGGCTTGTTGGCTTCAACTTGGGTTATCTTCCTGGTGGCAAAAAAGAAATAATAACAAGGCCAGAAACAACGTTTCTGGCACTGGAAGCTGCAGAGAGAATTCTAATGCCAGGAGGGCTTATCAGTATTGTGGTCTATGTTGGGCACCCTGGTGGACGGTAATATTCCTGTCTCTATAGTTTGTTTCCATGTTGAATTTTTTTGTAACGCACAATATGCTAATTTGGCATCAATATCTTAACTGTATCTGTCTATCTGAAGCATGATTCGCTTCGGCGAAGTCTTGAGCATTTCAATAACCAATAGTTAAGTTATTTTGAAGTAATTAAGTTCAATTAATGTTTGACAAGCGCAGCCATCTGCTCTGCTTCCTCGAAAAATTTCAGTAGTGATTTTGACTAGATAATCTTTTTATAAATTCTCTTTTTAGTCTCATCCACTGTTCATTACCTTAGATTGTAAAAGTATCCATGGACATGTATTTTTAGCACCGGCTTTGAAGTTTCAATACCTTGTGGGATTAATTCAGTTTCACTGGGTCAACAATTTGGTTTTTGGATTTTCTTAGTGCTTTTGCCACTCTACTATAGGTAGCAGTGGGACTGTTATGGGGTCTGCTCGGTATCTACTGTAATACTGCAAACTTGCAGGTCGCGTTCGCATGTGATGACTGGTGAGGTTCTTTCGGTACCTAATGATGGAACCTTGGAACCTCATCAGCCAACGAGTGTCCTTACTCTAATGGTCTGCTTAAAAGATAGTAGTGGGAACTCTTGAATTTTCCAACTATTCAATGCCTTAGCTTAAAAATCTTACTATTTTTGTTAAACATTTCCTACTCTTGGTTTTCTTAACTAGTATTCTTAAAAAATTTGAGAATTGATTAACAAAACTCTTAAATAATTCTTGTATGAAAAAAAAATTACATGAACAAAATATGTTGCTTGGCCTTAAACAATGCTTATTCGCCCTTTAGTCATTACCATCGCTTCACTTCTCATTATTTGGTTCTCCTCTCTTTACATGTTATTCCTTCGTTCCCAAAACAGTGTTTTTCACTTTGTAAATTCTTTGAAAAATTAATATATTTTGACAATGCATTTCTGCAATAAGTAGAATGCTCATTCATCTATAACATGGACTTATATGTATAATATATTCAGAAAGAGAGCCTTGGAGCAACAAATAAGTTGTCTCCGTGTGACCTTAAAGTCACATGTTCATGCAGTGGAAACATTCATTGATGTAATTATCAGGTTAGGCTGCTTACTTTATACCCTTTGGATGTGACCTTTCTGCGAGTAACGCAGGATACTTGTGCACTAGGCTGCCACTTTTATTATATGTATATTGTATAACATTACGTAACTAACAGACATACTTTTCACAAACACTGATGTTTTTATATGTGCAGGGAGGAATTGGAGGCTGTTGAAACTTTTGCTGCGAGAATGCCTGTTGAGAATTGGATCTGCTGCAAGCTCCGAATGGTAAACCGACCGTGTGCTCCTGTACCAATTTTTTTATTCCGAAGATAATTTGAATATCTCATGATTTCTTGAAAGGTTCAGTCATGGACATTTATTTGAGTATTGCTATATAAAAACTCAAGTTTGACCGTCAAAATTGTTGGATTTTTAGTTTAGTTTTCAACTTCAAGTTTTCAAAAAAAAACAAAAAAAATAAAAGAATAAAAAATGAGAGACAAAGTAAATAAATACAATTGGATCTCGAAAAAGCCGAGGTCACACCCTCTCAGGTGGTCACAGACTCGGGATCTGCACCATGGAAAGGACTTGGGTTCTATGGACGCACATGAGGGTAATAGATAGAATATCATGTACCTATTATTCTTTAGGAAGTATTTATTAGTAGTTAACCAAGAGAAATAGGACCCTTATTGTTGTTGTTGTTGTTTTTCTTTTCATTATTGTTATTATTATTATTTTTTTTATTTTTTTAATTATTATTATTTTTATTTGTGTTTTTATTTTTTATTTTTAACATGTGCCGAGAGCCGAGAGGAAAGAACTGAGAGTTTTATTGAACCTATTTCGTATAAACTCTACTATTATAATTAACATTTTCTAAGAAAAAATGCGTGACAATATTTAAACTGAAAGTCGAACATGACTTAAGCTTCTTGGATTGAATAGTTAAGAAGTTACAGGTATACTCTGGGACTGGGTGTTGACTTCAATTTTGGTGTGAAACCATTGAAGAACACTTCAGAGATGAGTAACAGAGTTGACCACTGGATTAATGTGGTTAAGTTAATGATTTTCAATGCTTGGCTTTTATTTTAGTACAGCGAATTCAACTTCACTTGTTCCTTTTAGGTTTTTATGTTACCAATGTCAAAGTACTGAGTTACATACTTGAACTTGAAACGGGAGACACTTCAAAATCCAATTCACAAACAATTTTTTGAGTGAAGTAACCTGTGTCTGAACACCTTATTGGTTTCAATGTTTCATGGTGAAAGAGAAAACTAAAAGAAGTGAAATACAAATGTCATTGTCAACCTAATAGTTTTAAAACAGAATAGTGCAAGACAAGACTTGAGATATTATTGATTAATCAATTGGTAATACAAAGATGTTGACAGTGCAGTATCCATGTATAATTGACAGCGTCAATTATGGGTGACAACACTATTCGAATTCGTGGGTACCCATTCCGCCCTTATCTGCTTGGAGCGGATAATTATCTGTCCTTGCATCGGAGCGAATTTTTAACGGGGAGGGTTC
>NC_029792.2:89813887-89840405 GCF_000816755.2 Arachis ipaensis | reverse complement strand
ATGGTTATATAAATTTTAAAATTTAATTTTATTTGTTAAATTTTAATAATTATAGGGGCAGGTAAGGGCGGGGCGGGTACTCGCAGGAGCAGGTACCCACAGGAGCGGGTTAGAGCTTAACCTTTTACTACCTATGGTACGAGCGGGATGGGTTTAATGCAGGTTATTATAGGACGGGATCGGATAGGGCAAAAGCCTGCTGCTACCCTTCCCATTAGGGGTGTACATGGGCCGGGCCACACCGCATTTGGCTTAACCCAGACCTGACCCGAAATATAGATCGGGCCTAATTTTTAGACCCTAACCCAATCCTAGACTCGATGAAACTTACGCACCTTCGGGTCGGGTGAAAACTGGGTAAAAACCGGGTCTTTAACATGTAAAAATCACCTAATCTCCAACCATTATTTCACAATTCACATAGTAAAATTCACTTAAAAAAATATAACAAGAACCAACCCTTCTCTAAAATTAAAGCATAACCATAATCAATACTAATATTGTCTAATAACACCAAATATTTAAATCAATACAAATAACACAATATTATGCATTAGTCTAAAGTCTTATGCATTTTAAACATAAAACATTAACTTATAATCTTATAATGACTAATAAGACAAAATATTAAGGTTTACAATATTTAAATTCCACATAAGAATAGCCATCATCCATCACTAATAACACAAAATATTAATTGTGTATGATGACCGGGCCACCGGGCCGAGTTCGGGTGACCCGAACTATGCCCCGGACCCGACCCGAAATAATGATTAGATCTATTTTTGAGACCCTTACCCGATCCTAAACCCGATGAAATCACAGTAAATTAGTCCCTAAAGTATTTGGGATTAGGCCGGATCTTCGAGTCGTGTCGGACCATGTACGCCCCTACTTCCCATTGCCATCCCTAGTGTCAATAACAGGGAGATGTGAGCCCACATGGTAAGAAATTTACACTTTTGAGTATTTGACCAAATTTACGCTGAGTACTTGACCATTATTACCACCAAAACCAACCATGAAAATTTATTGTTTCTGAGCAACTCTTTCAATATGAAAACTCCAATGTCAACACTCTCCTTCCATGATAAGACCTCCACTCAGGAGCAGCTTGCACCACCCAAATTTTCTTTATGGGTTTGTGTTGAATCCATGTTCCTTACTGAAGATCTACTCTTACCCAAGAAGAACAAAGCTGAGATGCTTCCAAGAATATAGTTGGAGGGAAGAAAATTAATACCTTTACCTTTTTTTCCCTTGAACATGAGCTACCTGTATTTTTTAATATGCTACTTCAAGTAAATTTATGTCATGCTTTTTAAAAGAAAGTAAGAAACAATTTCCTCTTTCCATGTGGTGCTAGGGTCTTTTATTTTTATAAATTAAATAAATATAATAATTACTAAAATAAATAATTTTAAAAATATTTATCGAAATAAATACAGTTCTCTTATCATTTTACAGTGATCATCATTTACAATGTAAGTGAGATAAGATAGATGTATGCGACCATAAACGATATATATGTACTTTTTTTTTTTAAAAAAAATTGAAAATAATAAAAAATATTAATAATATCAATAATTCAAACTTGTACATAAAAAAGTTGGTAGAAGAGATTAAAATTGATATGTTTGATCAATTTTAGTCCATTTTAAATGATAGGGATTAATTCGTTTACTTGGAAATCATTAAACTGTCCACTATTAATACAGTTACCTCTCTTCTAACTACCCACTATTTAAAAATTAAACTGCCACGGTTATCTCTCTTCTAACTATCCACTGTTTAAAAATTTAAACTATAATTTAAATACACGTAATTTATTTAATGACCCAACTAATGCATGTCACTACTCTATTGGTATATAATATGAAATCTTTTTTACTTAAAATTATATTTCAAATTTTTATGTACAAAAAATAAAATTTATATGTACTCCCGTAAAACAAATGAAAAAGTAGGTGAATATGAAAGAAACAAATATATTAATAATGTGCTGAAAATATATTTGTAACTACCTATTATTTATAGTAGACTGTGCTGGAAATAAATTTGTAACTACCCATTACTATTTACACGTGATTTATTTAATGAGTAGTTACAAATATATTTCTAACACACTATTAATAATGGGCAGTCCACTATTGATAATAGGTAGTTACAAATATATTTTTAACTATACATTATTAATATATTTGTTTCTTTCATATTCACCTACTTTTTTTCGATTGTTGTACGGAGTACATATAAATTTTATTTGTTGCATGAAAGTACATAAAAATTTAAAATATAATTTAAATAAAAAAGATTTTATAATATATACCAATGGAGTAGTGGCATCTATTATCTGGGTCATTAAATAAATCACGTGTATTTAAATTATATTTTAAACTTTTAAATAGTGGGTAGTTAGAAAAGAGGTAACCGCATGTTAATATTGGGCAGTTTAATGGTTTCCAAGTAAACGTGTTAATCCCTATCATTTAAAATGGACTAAAATTGATCAAATATATTCATTTTAATTTCTTCTACCAATCTTTTTATGTACTAATTACATGTCAAAAGTTTAGATTATTAATATTATTAATATTTGTTATTAATTTTATTTTTTTTAAAAAGTACAAAGACAATCTCAATAGTCAATACCACCAATAATAGAATGAATCATTTTAGTGTAATTCCTTTCTTCTCCTTCTTCACTCCCTAGGTCCAAACTCCAGTAGTAGGAACTATAACAAATTATTTTTTTTCATATTTCATAAATAGACAAAAAATAGTAGTCCCTTTCTTAACACAAGCTGTGAAAAAAGATAAGCATATATTAGCATAATTTTGAGACGCAAGGTGATTGAAGAATTTTGCAAGTATAGATGATGGATATATAGTATTGTACAATCTGTAGATAATTAATTATTAATTGAATGTATTATAATTAATTTTAATAACTAATATACTAACATCTTATCAATTAATTGATTTACCACGTCATATATCTTAAAAGCAACTATGGTAAGTGTAAAAAAAAATCACTTATCAAATCAATAAGTCATATAAAATATAAATACAGAATATATATTAAAAGTGTGTAAAACAACGCATATATATTTAAAAATACATAGTAACTAAATTTGATAACTTATTTTAACGTACACAAATCAGTTCTCTTAAAAATATGCCACTGTTGTTTGGCACAACAATTCAGAATATTTACCAGACCCATCTAGGATTTCTTTCTATTAATATTTAGTGTCTAGTTTTTACTTCCATTCTATTCATTACTACTGATAGACAAAAGGAAAACACCAACTATTTACCAATTTTCTTCCGTTTTTATTTTATTTTAATTCTCTTTATTTAAGCTACATCCTATCTACCATTCTAAAAAAATCACGTTGTTTTACGAATTGAATAATATTATTACGAGGATTACTTGAAACAGGATTGTTTTTAGGCCTGAACGTGAGGTTCAGACTCTTTATGAGACAGCGTCCGACTTCTATTGATATTGAGGTGCTGCCATATGAGTTTTTCGTGAGAAGGTAGGAGGTGATATCTGCAAGGGACTCTGATATCTAAGTTAGCAAGGATTTAAAGCATGTTTTTAGTAGATTGGATTTTGAATATACCTGAAAGTGTCAGTGTATTTATAATAGAGTTGATAACCAGCTTTCAGAGTAGTTCCACTTTTGATGGTGGATAACTGTTCCTTTTTTTAGGAAAGTTGTTGAGATCTCCCTTTTAGATAAGTGAGAGATATCTTAGGAGTTAGTTACTTATTTAGATAAGTAGAGTTGAGTTGTTGTCGTTGTGTCCGACATATATCTAAGGTTGTTGGGTAGGTGTAGATGAGGCCATCTCTTTTGGGTGGACTTCTATTCATTTTGGGCATGGGTATATTTTTTGGCCAGGGTATGAACAATGCCCCTGTTTGAGTCTGAACTTTTATGAGGTCGGGTTCGAGCATTTGTAGATTAGATCGGTTTCTTGTGGATTGGCACATTTAGGTCGGGCACTCCGCCTTTTTTGGGACTAGGTCGGGCACTCGATGTGTTTTAAAATTTGAGGTGTTATGTCCTTTTGTAGTTTTGCGCCATGAATGAGGGGTCACGAAATTACTCTTTTTTCTTGATGGCGAAAAATTGAATTCGCACAAACTAACCGGCAAGTGTACCGGGTCGTATCAAGTAGTAAAATTCACAAAAGTAAGGTCGATCCCACAGGGATTGATGGATCAAACAATTTTAGTATGGTGATGAGTCTAGTCAAGATAACAAGTGATGTTTTGAGTGAAATTGGATCAGCAGAAATTAAATTGCAGGAAATCTAAAGAGCTGAATATAAATTGCTTGAAATTTAAATGACAAGAAACTTAAATGACTGAAACTTAAAGAACAAGAAATTAAAAGAGCTGAATCTTAGATTGCAAGAAATGTAAATAGCTGAATCTTAGAATGCAAGAAAGTAAAATTGCAGAATCTAAATTGCAGTGAAACTTAATTTTCATGAATTATAAAGGGGAACTGGGTGCAAGGAATCAAAACAGCAGTGAACAATTGCAAATTAAAGTGAAATCGGAGAGATCTAAATTGAGAAAATTCAAAGAAAATGATTCATCAGGGATTGGAGATATCATAATCCATCATGAATCAATTGAGTCTCAACTCCTTTTCCAATCATATGAGTAGATCTATGGCGGATTGAAATTGATTGGATCCCAATTCCTTGGCAATCCAATCTCTCTAATCACAATCAATCTTGCCAATTCCTTGATCTAATTGTTATGAGAAGAGTTAGAGCACATTCTCTTATCTATAAGCCACACAAATTCTCAAAACCTCAATTCCTCCCGAATGGTGTTGGTTAAGAGAATTGTGAAGGATAAAGCTCCAATTTTAATGCAAGCGATTCCCCTTCCGAGGCTCACACAAGCATTCAGCTGAATTAAACCCCCTTCCGGAGTGAATAATTCACAATAAAAACAGAGGATATCCTATAGCTACACAATTGAATTGAGAAGAAGAAGAATTTTATTGATTCATTATGATTACATAGAGCTCCTCCCCTTAATGAATTTGGGGTTTAGTTCATCATTGCTCAATTAAAAACCAGAAATACAGAAAATTGCAGAGAAATGCAGAAGAGAAAAATATAAAGAAAAGAAGTGCAGAGTTTCCCAATTTGGGTTCCTGACTCCTTAGCTTTTTAGATCTGCTAGCCCCCCTCTCTAAATCAAATTCTCCTCTATTTATACACTTTCTAATTCAGTCTTCAAGTCCTTGGATTGGACTTTTTGGCCTCCATTGAAGCAATCTAGAATGGGTCTTAGTGATGTTGAAGAGGAGTGTTTGGTAATTAACATTCATGATTTGCATGGGTGCTCAATTACACTAAAGCTGGTGTCAACGTTGGTGATCAACGTTTGCTAGAAAACGTTGAGTCAAACGTTGCTTTTAAAAGAATGAGCGTTGCCGCCAACGTTTGACTCAACATTGGTGTACCAACATTTTTCCATCCACGCGTGTGCATCGCCCATGCGTACGTGTCGAAACAGCGTTTTGCGTATGTGCGTCGCTCACGCATTTGCGTGTCTGGCCAAAGTCTGCATCCACGCGTACGCATCATAGGCGCGTGCGCGTTGATGCAAATTTTCCAACTCCAATTTTGGGCCTCTCATCGCGGACGTTGGAGGCAGCGTTTGTCCACCAACGTTCCCTCCAACGTTGGCTTGATCACGCGTACGCGTGACCCACGCGTTCGCATCAAATGGGATTCTTGCCATTTTGCGCGCGCGCGCAGCTCATGCGTACACGGAAATTACACTTCCATGCGTATGCGTCATAGACGCGTACGCGTCGCCCAAAATTTTCTCAGCTCCAGATTTTGAAAACTATCGAAGATGTTGGAGGTAACATTGGTTCACCAACATTCCCTCCAACGTTGGCACCCATTTTACTAGAACGTTGCCTCCACCAACATTAGCCACCCCCTTCTCCTCCAACGTTTGAGGTAACATTGGTGAGCCAACTTTGGCTACCAACATTACATCCTCTGCTTCCTTCCTCTGCTTCTTTCTTGTTTCTTTTCCACCTATTATCAATCAAACCATTGCATAAAAGTTTGCCATAATCACAAGGTTCTGCATCATTCATAACACAAGTGTAATTTGTATAAAACCTTATGAAAAAGCACATAAACAACCATGTTTAGCTGAATCAAAGGATGTATGAAATTCCAATCCAATTACTTACTTATTGCTCAAGAAAGTGTATGAAACCTAATGAAAACAAGTAAAAAATGCTTGTGAAACTAGCCTAAGATGACTTATCATCATGCCCCTAGTCCTTTATAAGTACCCAAATTCTTTTCTTTTTCTTCTTTTTCGTTTCTTTCTGAAAATGTTTTTACTTCCTTCTTGCACAAAGCTCTTCATCTTCTTCGTTGCAACCATCATCATTAGCAAGGTTTTTCCATCTTGAAACTTTTGCTTTTCAATCTTCATTCATGCTTTCTTGAGGAGTTTTTGGAACGTTCGTGTATTTGCGGTTACGTGTGCTCTTTGTTTCCCCGTTCAATCAAGGTTAGTTTTCGCCTTTAACGTTTATTTTTCACACACCTTTGTTTTCAGTTAGATAATGTGCTTTTGGTTTTGTGTGCAAAATGATTCCTTGTTTGAACTTTATTTGATGTTCTTTTGAAGTTGTATCTTCATGGTTGCGATGGTCTTTCACGTTCTTTCTTTGGAATTTATTTTCTTCTACTATAAATCTATAACTATAAATCTGTGTACCGTGTGTGGGGCTCTGGTCTTTGCCCCCAAATGGTGCCGTTCTTTTATATCCGAAAAACGGCGGCATTTCTATTAAATTGGTTTGATTGTTTGTTCGCAAGAAGTTTTTAAGAACTATGAAGTTCTTTCATGTTGTTAAAGACAACCCGACCTCGTGCAAATTTGCCTGAATATTTGTGTTGTGGTTCCCTACTTTCTGACTTTGTGGTGATGATCTTCTTTTGTTGTATTGTAGGCAAGGTTCTGAAAACTGAACCGGTCATCAAATCGCTCTAGTCACTAGTTTACTGGTCTAACCGGTCTAATCGGTGGTTCAACCGAAAAAATGTTTTAGAATAGAATAATAAATAAATTATAAATAAACATCCTAAAATATAATTATAGTCTAATATAAATCTTAAAATATCTTCGAAATTTAAAACACTACATAAAACATCATCAACCAAATACATATAATCTTATCAAAATCCAAACTCAAAAGTTAAATAGTAAAAAAATATATCTAAACACATAACATAATGTGAAGAGGCAACACAACTACACAAGAGATTAACACAATGGTCTGTTCAAACTTGCATAACTTCCTGAAAAGTAGTACCTTTTCATGGATCTAAACACATACACAAACACAAATAATTATTAATTCAATTTAACAACACTGCCTAATTATTTTCTATAACTTAGTCCATATTTTTCAGTTGTTTTGAGAACAACCCTTTTTGTGTAACCTCCAATTATCATGTAAAAGAATCTTTGCCCATATGATATATAAAAGTTCAAGAGTTCCAAATCAACAACAATAAATACCTTAACATTCCCACATATCCAAATAAAAAAAAAACAAGACACAAGCCAAAGATTTAGTTAGCAAGAACACAGTCACAAAATGAAGATGCTAAAATTCATGTTTCTTCAGAATCTTCTGTTGATTTTCTGTGCCAAACACACCATAGCAGAAAACAACATAGAACAATCCAAAAAAGACATACATAGTCCACATGGAGAAGTCCACCATGCCAGCAAGTTTCAATGATCACCACAATTGGTTTGAATCATCATTGCAATCAGTATCAGAATCAGCAGAGATGCTATACACCTACAAGCATGTAGTCCATGGCTTCTCAACAAGGCTAACTAACCAAGAAGCCGAGGCGCTCTCGAAGCAACCAGGAATCCTTTCGCTCATACCGAAGTGCAAATACGAGCTTCACGCAACAAGAACACCATACTTCCTTGGATTGGATCTAACTCTTGCTAGTTTGGATAGATTTAGCACCCATTTACCTGCCTCTGTGGCAGAGAGTGAGGTAATTATTGGAGTAGTAGACATCGGTATATCCGTATATGGCCTACAACACAATGAAAAATAAAAAAAATCCTTAACAAGACCATATATAAATTCTGCCTACAACATTCAACAATATTGCAACAAATAAATTAGGAGCCATCAGAACCAGTAAAACACTATCAGCAACTGGTAAAACAAATTTAATACATACAGAACCATACAATCAGAACCATACATACAGAACTATACAATCAGAACCATACATATAAATTTGCAAATTTGTAAAATTTCCAGCATTAGCAACCAGCAAATACAAGACAGAACCAAAAGAAGAATTGAAGAACCAACCTTCAGAACTAAACTTGAAACAAAGACCGAAGCAGACTTGAAGCAGACTTGAAGAAAAATGGAACAAAAATTAAAGAAGAAGACCAAACCCTTAGTGAAAATGAAGACAAGAAGCCACTAACCTGGGTCCGTGCCGAGAAGCCAGTAAGGATGAAGAGCCGAAGAGGACCTGCCGAGTTACTGGGTTAGGCGGTGATGATGGAGGACCTGGGTTAGGCGGCGACGATGGAGGAAGAAGCGGCGTTGCTGAGGACCTGGGACGGCGGCGACGCTGAGGACCTGGGTTAGGCGGCGACAATATGGAGGGCTAGGCGGAGGGCTAGGCGACTAGGGTTTCTTCGATTTAGAGTTCTCCACTCTCCAGTACATGAATAAATGAATGGTTGGGGGAAGAGGGGGGGAGGTTGGGTCACGAGGGGGGGTTGGGAATGACCTGGATCCGTTTCTTTTTTCTTTTACAATTAAAAAATGGCGTCGTTTTATCCGAACCGGTCGGTTACCGGTTCGGTCCAACCGGCCGATTTTTGGCCGGTTCGACGGTTTTCTACTGGTTTTCTTTCGAGCGGTTATAGGGGGAGGATCGGATCGCTTGCATCGCCAATTCGTAGTTGAACCGGTTTGACCGGCCAGTCCAGTCCGGTTTTCAGAACCATGATCGTAGGTGTAGCTTTTATGTCTCATTCAGTAATTCTTAGCATGTCGTCTAAGTTTCGTCCGACTTAACTTGGGTAGACGTATCTATTCTTTCTTCCTTTCCTGTTATTGATAATGAGTATGCTGAGACCCTTCATAGGTATCATAGGTTGTGTGAAAACCGGGAGGATGAGCATAGATATGAGGTCATAATGGCTGATCCTGAAGAGAGGGTTTGTTTTTTCCAACTTGACAAGTCGGAACGTCATTTCATATATGTGTATGAATACTTTTTTTACAAATTTGGGGATTAGCCTTCCTTTCACCGACTTTGAGTCCGAGGTCCTTAGGCTTTGTAAAGTCGTTCCTTCCCAGCTCCACCCCAACTTTTGGGGTTTTCTGAAAATTTATCAACTCCTCTGCCATGAACTCGACGTCCCTCCTTCCAATAAAGTTTTCTCTTGCCTTTTTATTCTTATCAAGTACTTTAGTTCCAAAGAGCAAGGCTGGATCTCCTTTTGAGCTGTTCAAGGGAGAAAGGTCTTTGCCATTTTTTATAACTCTTTCCATGACTTTAAAAATTACTTCTTTAAAATTCGATCTGTTGAGGATGTCCGACCTTTTTTTCTGGATGAGAGAGATGAGCCCCTTTTTAGCTTGTACTGGGGGAAAATCCTATAGTTGTTAAGTATAGTTTGGATGACTTGGATGAGGTTGAAGAGAGTGTAGTTGTCTTATTCCAAGAGTGTTGGGGTCAAGCTCCTTATTTGGACACCAACAAATACTTAGGAAATCCAAGCCAAATCCAATCCGAGCTAGGTAGCATTCTTTTCATTTTGTAGATACAATTTTATTGTTTGTTTTGTTGGCTAATGTGATCCAACTTTAATGCCGTGCAGAAAAAATAGCTGGGAAGTCGACCGCCATGAGAACTCTTCATTCTGCTAGGAAGAAAGCTATTGCCCGAACTATTCAATTAAAAGAAGCTGGCGAGTCGGGCAACCTTCCTTTTCCTTCCAAGTCGGACTCGGGTGCCTCTGCTCCCTTAGATAGCGTTTGGTGGAGAGACAGAGACGAAAAGACTGAGACTGAGAGACAGAGACTAAGAGACAGAGATTAAAATAAATCTTAATATTTTGTTTGGTGCAAAGTGGGAGACAGAAATTGAAACAAGAATGAAATTCTAATTTAATTTGTACAAAGGATAAAATTGGAATTAATTAATTGAAATGAAGGTATTTTAGGTATAAAATGTTATTAAAGTTTCAGTCTTCATCTCTAAAAATTTTGTCCCCTGTGTCCCCACTTTTTGGAAGTACTGAAATACTAAAATTTTGGGGACAGAGACAGAAATTTTAATACCAGTATCTGAACCAACAAACATGATACTGAGTCTCAATCTCTCAGTCTCTGTCTCAGTACCTCAAAACAAACGCTACCTTAAAGTTACTCTTGATCCAACTCCTCCTTCTAACTTTGGTAATCAAACGATTCCCCTTGCGCCTCCTCTTCCCGAGCCTAATCCTAAAAAAACGTAAAACTTTTGAGTCAGGAAGCGTTTATGAATCGGGCTTTGATGGTATAGAATTTGGTGAGAAACACATTCTTCCACATAGCTTTATTAGCATGGATGATGTTTTCATAAAGAACCATCTTCAAGTACTCGCCCAAGGTGGAACTCAGACAGCTGGGGTATGCTCTGCTTTGCTAAGCGAGTTGGAGAAGACTCCCTTAGGTGTCACTCAGCGCTCTTTTGCTGACCTGAAAGCTTAAGTAGTGTCCTTGAGGGAGTCCAAAAAGGAGCTGGAGGGTGAATAGGAGGCACTTGTTTCCGACCTCGCCAAGGCTCGGGAGAGGGTGAAGTAGTCCGAAGCCACTTGTGCCATGGTGTAACACCCTAATATTCAAATCCTTATGCTCGAGTCATAAGTCAATGATAATAAGGTGGCTCGACTCTCAAGGTGGATTTAATATACATATATATAGTTGAAAAGAAGTATTAAACGAGAAGGCTGAAAAGGAATAAAATAAAATCGCGAATCGGGAATACTCACGTATCGATAAAGAAAGATAGTAAAGCGTGATCGAAAAGCAAAGGAAAAGATAAAATAGTAAAGGAGAATAAGATAAAGACAATATATTAATATATATCATAAGTAATAGCCACTAGTCGTGACATGCAAAGTTTAGGCTAGTTGGGGTAGAGAAATAAAATCAGTTTGGCAACAGTATTTTCCTATCTCTCCCAAATATACATCATGGCCTCTATAGGAAAATTCCAAAAGAAATAAGTACATAATATAAGTTTTTCAAAATAAACACAGAGAGATTTTAAACAGATTATAAACAGAGTCCAATGATCTTCGCCATCTCTCAAATGAAGCATAGCTCACTGTTGTGTACCTGGACCTACATTTGAAAACAAGAGATATGAGAACCCCCAACCCATGGGTTCCTAGTATGGTAAAAGTGCCCAATAAATACTAGATAAGGCAACACGAACTCACTAAGCAATCTTAATTCTCCACACATCACTTTATCCATCTTAAGTCCTTTCTAATCCATATCTTGGTAACTATCATAAGGGAATTGTAAGTCTCAGTCAACAATTCTCATCTTTCCTCAACTCTCCAATCAGAACAGAAATATAACCAGAATTAGCACCAGTCCTCAGCATTAACCAACACTAGTATGAGAGACCTCTCGGTTGTACAAACACAAACAATGCAAACAAGGAAAATACACAAGTAGGTTCAAGTAAAGTAAGTAGCATTTAGTCATGTATCATATTTAATTAGGAAAACTAATACAATTAGGCAAACACAAATAAATCAAACATATGCAAATGATGTATGCCTATCCTATGGTCGATGAGTCTCAAATGCCGATTATCAAGCCAACCCGACATGTCCGGTAGTGACGCCTGGACAGTCCCTAAGCGCGCATCCCCAAGAGTCTATGCATCATTTATCATTCAATTCTCATCTCATTAGGGAAATCTGGGGAGTTTAAGCACCCGGTCACAACTTGCGTCGAAGGATCAACAGAATCTCAGATCTCAACCTGGAGCAAGTGGAGCGGACCCACTGCATCTACCCAAGGAAATCTAAAACTCAGATAATTTCTCAAATCTCATATCATTCTCGACTGGGAGCAAGTAGGGCCAAGCCACTACATTTACCCCAGGAGACTCAAACCAAACCCGAAGCAAGTGGATCAATGCCACTACATCTACCCAGGCAGGTATATCACAATCAGAATCATGTTCAACATAAATTTCATTGTCATTTCATTTTCAATCTCTTCTTCAATCTCTTCTCAATTAATATCCAATCTCAATTAATCTCATTCATTATCATCAGTCATCATCATAATCAATCACTACTCATCATCACATTCATCCTTATCACGCATCACTTCACATCTTATTCATTTTTATCAATTTCACTAACTCAACTCTTTATGTTTAGTCCCTAACTCTTCCATTCTTAATTACATCGGCTCTAGACTCTTATCGGGGTTTACAAAGGCTTAAAAGGCTCGAGAAATAGTTAAAAGCTTTAAAAATTTACTTTTCAGAAAAACTGGATAGTCGCATACGCATGCACATGCTCACGTATGCATGAGTGTACGTTTTTCAAACTTGTGTACACAAACCACCTTCGCATACGCGGAAGGTTTGGGCAGTGGGGTTTGCTCGCGTACACATGACTTGCGTCGCGTACGTATGAGCGTCATTTTGACAAACTCGCGTACACAGCTTGTGTTCGCGTACGCATGACAATGCTCGCGTACACATGCTATAACAGAATGTGAAAAAGCTAATATGGTCCAGAAAACCAGTTTTTAGCCCTAAATTTCAAACCTTCGTATCTTTTTCAACCATTATTGAACCGTTAAAAATATCGATAAATGAATTTTCATAAAAATCTAATTTTAAAAGTTTTCCCACTCCGAGGACCGAGTTACGACCCGCCAAAGTTGGCCGAAAATCAGTTTTAACCAAAAAATAGCATTTATAAACTTTTCTAATTGTTCACAAGCCCAAAATAGTTTTGACTCAATAATTTGACCACAAACCATCTCAATTCACATATTTATACTCAACCAAATTCAAATCTACTTTATCTACACAATACAACTCAAATTCACCAACCTCACACCTCAAATCCACATTTTTCACTGTTCCATCAATCATTTAAATTTTCATACATTCCATACCAACTCTTCATTCAATCTCATGCATTATCACACAATTCAATCATCACTTACCGTTCTTACCTTTTTCTGGCCTCCGGCCTAAATTTACGGCCTCCGGCCCAAATTCATCAATTCAATACATATCACATACATATATAATCATCATCCAAATTATAAATTTTCACAACACATCAACTATGCAAAACCACATCATCCTCATCCAAAACACCTATTACCATAATATATCATCTACACATATCAAATTCTAACCAAATACATAATCTAAACCTAATCCTAAGAGCATCTAACCTAGGATTTTATATTATACGGTATTTAAATAAAACTAAAATCGTACCTCTTAAAAGTCAAAATCAAGCTCTCTTATTGTAAAATTTCACCAAGTCTCAGCTCCAAGCTCCACCCAATACTTCACAAGCAATTTTCAAGTTCCAAATGTGTATCCAAAAGCACCAAATACTCTAATATATACAATTTCATACATACATCAATCTAGGATTCAAAAAAATTCATGAATCACAAGGGTTTGAGGATTCTTTACCTTAACCTATGAAATTGGTTGAGAAAACTCACTAATAGCTCATACTAGAGTACCCTTAAACAACCAAAACCACAAGATTTCTCAAAATCCATAACCAAATTTTGAATTTAGCATATACTGCAAAAAATAGGGTATGAGAACTCCAAAATCTTACCAATATTTTTAGATAGAAACGAAGAGAATGACGAGAGCTTTGTGTGGCCGTAAACGGTGTGGCAATCGGAGCTCAGAATCACAAGTTATGGTGGTTTTTGTGTTTATATGATAGGGTTTCACTTCTTCCTTACCTCTCTTCTCTCATTTCAGCTCAATGCACCAAATGAAGTGTTTGTTGTGCTGAATGGTCTTTAGTTGGGGCTTATATATAATGGGATTGGGCCCAACTTGGGTCCGGTTAACATATATGGCCTGTTTGGTCCAACTTTGGGCCAAAACCTTTAAGATTAGCGTTTTAGATATTTTTACTTTCTAAATAATAATTTTTAACATTCTAACCTTCCTCACTCATAATTAATTTTCTCAGCTGCAATACCGGACAGATCTCAGCCGATACTATCGGTCAAATTTCTAGTGTGCATTTTTACGCAAAAAAAATATGTTTTCCGACTCAGAAAAATCTACTAAGTCCAAATATCATATTTATATGGTCAAATTACAATTTCTAAATTTTGCAACCATTTTTGCCCATATATTATTAGTTACTTAATTAATTACGGTTTGACCGGGTTTTACACATGGGAGGGCGTAAAGAAGAAGGCTAAGGAAAGCTATACCAGAGTCTTTGGGAAGAAGCTAGATTTGGTGGATGAGGTCACCAAGTCAAAGGAGAGGTATGCAGATTTGGAGGAGACTATAACTCAGGGGATGGATGAACTAGTTGAAAATCTTAAGGTCCAGTTTCGAGTTATAGCTCCCAAGGTAGACCTCTTCCTTATCGGTCTTGATATGATCATGGCTGATGGGAAGATCATCCTTGCTCATGATGACGAGAAAGACATTCCCATGCCCCACCTGTAGACTTCGGAAGTCCGATTTGCGGGAGCTCCTCAGGGATTTTCAACTCGGATGGAAGAGGAGTCTGCTTCCTCTCAGCCTGAAACTCTCCCATGCTCTTTAATATCGGCCGAGGACAACTCCAACCTGACTTCCAATGAGCAGCTTCCTCCCTCTTAGTTTTAGTTTTCAAAATGTGACTGGCCCGTCTTGTGGGTCTTTGTGAACAATTCATGTTGTAATAGTTGTAGTTGAAAAATCTTTCTTTTTATTTTGCTACTAAAAAACTTTCCCCACTATTTTAATATGTGGTAGTTTTTTGCATGAATGAATGTTTCTTTATTTACTCTTTCTTGACATGGCGTAGCTTGTTTCTTTAGTCTTTTGTGACTTGGGAAAACGTTTAAGTCACTTGATAACTTTTGATGCGAATTTTGTTAAGTTGCTTAAGATGTCGGTAAAAGTAGGCCAGCTACTACATTGGGCCTTTCAAGCGAGGCTATTTCCCCTTGATTAATGTTATTTCGACTTTAAATAGTCAGCTTTTAATTAGTTATTTTTGCGATTCATTCTAGGCCCGACTATTTAAGTTTTAACGAGGTCGGTCCACGATCTGCTTATATAACTTCTTACACTAATTTGTACCTCGTCGCTTCATCTTGCCAACCACCTACGTCAGGCAATAACTTTCGCAGATTTTTAAGCTTAAATTAATGCATTTGAATGGAAAATTTAATGAGAAAAGAACTATCATTAATAAAAAATGATTTAGATAAGTGTTCTTAATACTAAGAGTTTTTATTACACTTAACTCTTGCTATGGTGCCTCATTAAAACCCCATCCAGAAAAATCCTTCTCGGGAAAAAAAACTATGAAGTCGGGAAAAAGAGTACAATAGGGAGCAAGGTTCACTTTCTAACTGTAGTACGTCTTCAAGTTACATGCATGCAATGACCTTGGGAGCTCACTTCCCTCCAGGTCGGACACTTTGTAGTAACCATTTCCTAAGACTTCGATGATCTTGTAGGGTCTTCCAGTTTGCAGCCAACTTTCTCTCACCCTACTTTAGTACTCCGATGACATTTCGAATTAGTATGAGGTCGTTTGCAACGAAGCTTCTTTTGATGACTTTCTTATTGTACCTTAGGGTCATTCTTTGCTTTAATGTTTCTTCTTTTATCCGAGCTTGTTCTCGGACTTCTGGGAGGAGATCAAGTTCTTCTTTTTGAGCTCGAACGTTCCCTACTTTCTCGTAGAACTTAACCTTGGAGATTCTTCATGGACTTCTATAGGAATTATGGCTTTTATGCCATAAGCAAGTTGAAAAGGAGATTCCCTAGTTGTTGAGTGGGGGTTGTTCGATATGCCCATAGGACTTCAGGGAGCTCGTCAGCCCATGTTCCCTGTGCGTCTTGTAGTCGGCGCTTCAGCCCGGCCAGTACGACTTTATTTGCAGCTTCTATTTGTCCATTAGCCTGGGGGTGTTCTACCGACCTGAACTGGTGCTTAATTTTGAGGCCTGCCACGAAGCTTCTAAATGCTGATTCAGTGAATTGAGTTCCATTATCCGTGGTAATGGAGTGTGGAACTCCAAATGGGATGACAATATTCTTGTAGAGAAACTTTCGACTTTTTTGAGTTATGATGGTTGTTAGAGGTTCTGCTTCTATCCACTTAGTGAAATAGTCAATCCCAACTATGAGGTACTTTACCTATCTAGGTGCCTGTTGGAATAGTCCGAGGAGGTCTAAACCCCATTTTGCAAATGGCCAAGGTGAGGTAATGCTAATGAGCTCTTCTGGAGTTGCCACATGAAAATTAGCATGCTTTTGACAGGATGGATAGTTTTTGACGAATTCGGCTGCCTCCCTTTGTAAGGTCGGCCAAAAGAAGCCGGCTCGGATCACTTTCTCAGTTAGTGATTGTCCTCCTAAGTGGTTTCGACATATGCCACTGTAGACTTTCTCTTGGACTTCTTCAGTCTTGGAGTTCGAAACACACTTTAATAGAGGTTTACTCCTCTTTTATAGAGAATGTTGTGGACCAAGGTATAGTTTTGTGCTTCCCTTATGAGCCTTCTTTCTTTCCTTTCTTCTTTAGGGAAGATATGGAATTGAAGGTATTCGATAATAGGGGCCATCCAACCCAAACCTAGATTGAAGATGGTCATTGTACCCGACTTGTCAACTTCTTTGACCACTGATGGTGTGTGGAGGGTTTCTTGAATTAAACTTCTATTGTTGCCCCCTGGTTTAGTGCTAACCAACTTAGAGAGGGTGTCAGCTCGGATATTTGATTCCTGGGCTATATGTCAGACTTTTGCCCCAGGAAATTGAGCAAATTGTGCGAATATTTCTTTCAGGTACTTCTTCATATTGGAATCTTTGGCTTGATAGGTCCCATTTACCTGAGAGGTTATCACTGAGAATCGCTATACACAATCAAACTTACTATCTCGACCTCTTTGGCTAACTTCAAGCCAGCAAGTAATGCTTCGTACTTTGCTTGATTTTTGGAGGCCAGAAACTCAAAGTTTATTGAAAATTCTATCCGAGTTCCTTCTTCACTCTCCAGGATGACTCCTGCTCCACTTTCAGCTTTATTGAATGATCCATCCACATATAAATTTCAGGCTGTAGGACTTCCCTGCATTTTAGTATACTCGATAACGAAGTCGGCTAGGTATTGGGATTTGATTGCTACCCAAGTTTTATACCTTAAGTCGAATTCAGACAGTTCTATTGCCCATTGTAGCATTCGACCTATAGCGTCTAACTTTTGGAGGATATGCTTCATAGGTTAATTAGTTTAAACTTTTATGATTTGAGCATGGAAATAAGGTCAGAGCCTTTTGGAAGTGATCACAAGGACATATGCGAACTTTTCTATTTTCTAATAGTTTAGTTCTACCCCCTGTAGAGCCTTGCTAACAAAATAAATTGGTTTCTACCCATTCTCATCTTCTCAGACTAAAGCTAAGGCTATGGACCTACTTGTAACTGCTAAGTATAACATGAGTTTTTCTCCTAGAACAAGTCGGGTGAGTATTAGTGGCTGATTCTAGAAGTTTTTGAAATCTTGAAAGGCTTGCTTGTATTTCTGAGTCCATTCAAATTAGCATCCTTTCTTGAGAATTGAGAATAAGGGTAGAGATGTCAGGACTGATACCACCAAGAATTTGGATAAGGTTGCTAACCTTCTATTCAATTGTTAGACTTCCTTGAAGAAAGTCAGACTTTTCATCTCAAGTATCACTTTACATTTATCCAGGTTGGCTTCGATGCCCCTTTGGGTGAGTATGAAGCCTAAGAACTTCCCGGCTTCCACTGCAAATGTTACTTTGAGGAATTTAGTCCCATCCCATGCTTTCTTATTGTGTTGAATACCTCAACTAAGTTAGACAAGAGATTAGTGTCTTCCTTTATTTTGACGAACATGTCGTCAACATAGACCTCCATTAACTTACCGAGGTGTGATGAAAACACCTTATTCATTAGCCATTGATAGGTGGCTCTAGCATTCTTTAATCCAAAAGGCATTACTACATAACAATAGTTGGCATTTGGGTGATGAAGGAGGTCTTTTCTTTGTCCGGATTATACATCGAGATTTGATTTTACCCCGAGTATGCATCCATAAAAGACAAGTATTGATACCCTAAAGTTGAATCCACCAAGGCATCAATGCTAGGAAGTGGGTATGGATCTTTAGGATAGGCTTTGTTGAGGTTGGTATAATCGACACACATTTTCCACTTTCCATTCTTTTTTTTCCACAAGTACCACATTAGCCAGCCACAAGGGGTATTTCACCTCTCTTATGAATCCGAATTCTAATAAAGCTTGTACTTGCTCTTCCATGATTTGTGCTCTTTCAGGACCGAGCTTTTGTTGAGCAGGTCATGATCTGGGTTAGATAGCAAGCTTGTGACACATGAGGTCAGGGTGTATCTCAAGCATGTCAGAGACTTTCCAAGCAAAGAGGTCATAATTTTGTTGTAAGAGCTTAACGAGATCTGTTCTTAATTCTTTATCCAGGTTAGCTCCTATACTCAAAGTTCCGGACTTTAACCCCTTACCAAAAGTGGTTTTCAAAGAGATAAAGCCAAGAGGTCAGATGGGCGTGTCTTCTAACCCAAAAAGATTTTCAGGATAGGCTCTTAGTTCTTTCTCTTTTAGCTTGAGCTTGTTAAAAGCAAGCTTGAATAAGATATCGGCCGAACTCCCTTGATCTACCAGAGTTTTGTGGAGATTTGCATTAGCAAGTATCATTGTAATCATAGCAGGATCGTCCTGCCATGGGGTTACTCCTTGAGTGTCTTCTTTGGTGAATGAGGTGGGTAAATCGGGAACTTCGCATTCTTCACCGACTTGGTAGATTTCTTTTAAATGTCTTTTGCGAGAAGACTTGGTTATCCCTCCTCCTGCAAATCCTCCGACTATCATGTGGATGTGCCTATCAGGGATTTGTGGTGGCTAATCTCGTTGACCCATATCTTCCTCACTTCTCTTCCTTTTTCCTGGATCGTCCGATCTCTCAGCAAGATATCTTTCTAACCGACCTTTTTTGGCCAGTTTTTCTTTCACATTTTTCAAGTCGTAGTAATCATTGGTGGAATGTCCATATAGTTTGTGATACTCACAGTATTCCGTCCGACTTCCAACTTTCTTGTTCTTTATGGGATGAGGGGGTAAAATTTTTTAGTGTGTCAAATTTTCCTGTAGATGTCGACAAGAGAAACTCAGAGCGGGTGTAGTTATGGTATCTTCTGGGCTTGTCCGAGTTATATTCATCCTTTTTCTTTGCTTTTCTATCTTTATCCGGAGCTTGATAAGGAAGGTTTTGCTTTGGAATTAGCTCTCTAAGTCAAGAATTCTCCTCCATGTTGATGCACTTTTCCACCCGTTCTTTTACTTCGTACAAAGAGGTCGGACGTCATTTGGATATTGATTGAGAAAACGATCCTTCTCTGAGGTCGTTAACCAAACCCATTATCACTGCTTCTGTGGGTAAATTTTGAATCTCAATACAAGCTTTGTTGAATCGTTCCATATATATAAACTCGGAGAGTTTCTCCAACTTCTTGTTTGATCCCCAAAAGGCTAGGAGCATGTTTGACTTTATCTTTCTCAATCGAAAAGAAGATGAGAAACTTTCTTCCATGGTCATTGAAACAAGTTATTAATATAGGTGGTAAACTTTCAAATCACTTCATCGCCGCTTTGGTTAATGTCGTCAGGAAAGCTTTACAGCGGGCTTCATTGGACACATCAGCCAGATACATCCGATTTTTAAATTGCTGAGGTGGTGTCTCTGGTCGGTCATTCCCTCATAGAGGTCTATGTCGGTGCTTTTAAAGTTTCTAGGAACCCTAGCTCACATGATTTCTTCTATGAATGGATCTTCTCTTCCGAGAGGGCTTTCCTCCCGATCCATACGGTTGCACTGACTTCAAAGGTTGGCCTCTAGTTTTAAGAGCTTTTCTTCTAGCTTTCTTCAGAGGTGTACCTCCTTTTGCAAATCTCTTTTAGCCCCTCTTTGTCGCTCGATATCCTGTTCAAGTTGCTTTAATCGACCAAGGTGCCCGGGCGAGTCTCACGATCTCGGTTGGATGTGGGGGCTCTTCATTCTCTGGTGGATGTATTTCTAAATGGATTCTCCTAGGTGGAGGATTTCCTGATGTTTGATGCACATGAAAACTTGTCTCTCAACAAATTTTCTTCGGCAAGTATACCGAATTGTCGTCAAGTAATAACTCACAAAAGAGTGAGGTCGAATCCCACAGAGATTAACGGATTAAGCAATCAATGGTTGATTAATTATCCTAGTCAGACGGTTCAGATTTGGATAATGAGTAGCAGGAATTGTAAATTGACAAAAAAGAAAGGAAAAGCAATAAAGTGCAGAAAAGTAAAATGACAAGAAAAGTAAATGTAAGAACTAAAAATAAAATGAACATTGGGATCAAGAGATATTGCAATCCTCTGGATCATGTTCATTCTCATCTCTTCCTCAATCAATGCGTTCATTGATCTCCTTGGCAATCTTAAGTGATCGAATTACAATTCCTTGTAATTCAATCTCTCAAATCTTGATCAATAGCCAATTTCTTGGTCAATTGCTCATGAGAAGAGATGAAGTATGGTCACTGATTATACCACATGCATTCCCAAATCAAGTGTTGGTAGAATTATAGTCACCATATCCTTCCAACCCCAATTTGGTCCAACATGAGAAAGCATTTCTAGCATGATCTCTTCATTCCTCTTCCAAGGTTCAGAAGAGATCCAAGTATGAATAGCTTCTTTTCCAAGATAACTACCCAATTGGATGAAGATTGAAAGCTTTCTAGTAAAATCAAGAGAAAAGAAAGAAGAAGAAGAAGAATGAGAACTACAATTGATCCATTGAATCACAATAGAGCTCTCTAACTCAATGAAAAGAGTTAGTTGGTCATTGCTCTACAAAAAAATAGAAAAGAAAGAAAGTGCAGAAAAGTAAAGATGAAGATTAAAACTAAAATTGAAACTTCAAAATTTCTAAATGAAAAGTACAAAGAAAAGAAAGAAAAGGAAAAGTATGTGAGGGGAGGGAGTCCGAAGACCCCTCTCTAATCCCCCCTTCCAGAATTTCCGTTGAATGTAAAAGCTAAGGCCCTTATATAGGCTCTCCTAAATTACAAAATAAAATTAAAAGCAATTTACAATTAAATGAAAATTCCTATTCTAGATGCTTCTTGTGGCCTTGATTGGTTGACACTTGTGGGCTTGCTTCCTTGAGGTTGGGTGGTCCTTGAAAGAGAATCAAATTGAGGTCCAGGTGCTAATGTCAGTGCTAACGTTAGCCACACTAACACTACAAGTGTGGCGTTAGTGCTGAAGTTAGTGTGGCTAACGTCACACTTGCTACCCAGTTGGTGTTTTTGGGGCTTAAAAGATGCCTCTGGTTTGTACTCCAATTTCATTCCCATTATAGAGTATTATATATCGTTGGAAAGCTCTGAATGTCAGCTTTCTAAAGCAACTAAAATCACCTCAATTAGACCTCTGTAACTCAACTTATGCTCCTTTGAAGGGGACAGGGTTGCTGGCATAGTGGCTGGCGTTATTGGCAAACGTGAGTGCCAATAACGTCCGCGATCAGGGCCGAAAATTGCCAGGTTTTGGAGCTCAAACTTAATGCCCACCCCATACTATTATAAATTGTTAGAAAGCCCTGGATGTCTACTTTTCAACGCCTTTGGAAGCGCATCATTTGCAGCTCTACAGCTCGGGTTACACTTCTTGGAAGGTGAAGAGGTCAGCTGGCCTTACTACAGGTTGATACCATGTTCATCTTTGCACTTTCAAGGTAGGTTTTCTCCCTCAAATTCAGTGTCCACCATGTAGTTCCATATATGCTTGGAAAGCTCTGGAATCCTACTTTCCAATGCCACTGGAATCATCTCATTTGGAACTTTGTGGCTCAAGTTATTCTTGTTTGAAGAAGGCATGGTCAGGCTGCTGGGTGGGACTTTTGCCCACGTTAACTACCACGTTAATGTAGTTAACGTGGAAGCTAACGTGGGTCTTTTTGCTTCGCAAACGTTGGTGGGGATCACCTTTTCCACTAACTTTGGCATCTCCCTTTCCTTCCATGTTAGTTCCCACGTTAATGTAGTTAACGTGGAAGCTAATGTGGGTCTTTTTGCTTCGCAAATGTTAGTTGAGATCACCTTTTCCACTAACGTTGGCATCTCCCTTTCCTTCCACGTTAGTTCCCACGTTAATGTAGTTAACGTGGAAGCTAACGTGGGTCTTCTTGCACCTTCGCTAGCGTTATTGTCACTCACTTTTGCCATTAACGCTGCTCCTTCTTCAAAGTTGATGCCATTAACGTTCCCACTAACGTTCCAACTTTCCTTCCTTCTACGTTAATGGCCAAGTTAGTGGTACTAACGTAGCCACTAACGTGGCTCTTCTCTGCTTCTTGTTACCTGAAATTAATCAAACAAAGTGCATCAAAGTCTTGCTCTTAATCATGGGATCATGCATCATCCATTTTATCATTCAATTCATGCATAATTCTCATGAAATCATTCAAATTTCACAATGTTTGCTTGAATCATGGTGTGAATGCATTTTCATCCAAATACTTGCTCATTTTCTAGAAAAATGCATGAAACTACCCTAAAGCATACAAAAAATGGTTAGTAAAACTAGCCAAGATGCCCTGGCATCAATGTTCCCTCTCTATTAGGACCACTCGTTCTATCATGTCGTGGAGGTATCATGAGTGCTCGATCATCGTTATAAAGTTCCGGTTCTGACTCAAACGCTATGTAACCGTCTTCAAATTGATTGTCCGCCATGATTGGGTGTAGACATCCAGATCCCCAGTAATGGCGCTAATGTTCCGAGGGTTACCTGAAAATGAGTTGCTTTTGGGCTTGAACATGAGGTCCAAATTCCTTATGAGACAGCGTCCAACTTCTGTTGGTGCTGAGGTGCCACCGTCCGAGTTCCTCGTGAGAAGGTGGGAAGTGTTACCTACAAGAGACTCCGATGCCTAGGTTATCAAAGGTTTTTTGTAGATTGGGTTCTGAGTATGCCTGAGAGTGTTAGTGTATTTATAGTAGAGTTGATAACCACATTTCAGAGTAATTCCACCTTTGATGGTGGATAACCATTTTCTTTTTCTAGGGAAGTTGTTGAGATCTCCCTTCTAGATAAGTAGAGCTGAGCTATTGTCGTCAAGCCCGACTTATATGAGGTCGGGTAGGCGCAGAGATAAACTCTTTTGGGTGGACTTCTATTCATTTTGGGCTTGGTTATATTTTTGGATCAGGATATGAACAAATATATTTTTAGGTTAATTATTATTTTGGTCCAAAAAAATTAATATTTGACAAATTGGCTTCTAGAAAAGAAATGATATTTTGATTGAGTTAAACCCCAAAGTGGTCCCTGAGATTCACGGATTGCATCGATTTAGTCCCTGACTTACCAATTGCATTGTTTATGTCCCCGACTTTGTTAAAATTGCACCACGGTCATCCCTCTCCACATCTCTAGCCAGATTAACTGCTGCCGGCAGTGACATGGCGCTGAGATGCCACGCTGGCATATATAACGGCTAGCTGAGGTGGGAATTGAAACTGTTTGACCCATTGTGGTCCCTCTACCTATTTTTAACCCAAATTTCCTGCATGACATCGTTATCGTTCTTCATCTTCTTCTCTTTGCTCAGCAACGTTCTTCTCCTGCTTCATTGTTGTTACTCTTTGAATTGAAACGAAAATCATGATTGGATGTGTGAGCCAGGGTCAAGGAAGCTCTACACGATCAACAACGAGTACTCAAAGTCAGAGCAGACCGTTGCGGGTGCCAAAGCATTGTGGGTGCGACTTCCGGCCCGTGCTTCGGTGGTCCAGAACAAATACTAACCCGGATAAGCCTTTCTTTGGTTGTCCGCATTACAATGTGACTTTTTGTTAAGAAAAATTGCTAAGTGACTTTCTGTTCTTTACTCCTTATCATACTTCATACACAGACTAGGGGCAAAACATGGTGTGAATTTTTTCTCTGGGCTGATGATATAGAAGAAGAAGAGGAACATAAAGAAAGACAGGATGCAACTAAAAATAACAATGAACAAGTGAGAGTCAATTTAGCCTGGAAGATTGGAAAATTGGAAGCTGAAGTAGGACTCAAAAATGTATAATATAATTTTTAGGCATACTGGTCTTTTTTACTGTAGTTGTTGTATTAGTTATGACTTTAAAGTTCTGACAATGTTGTATGTAATATGTTAATAGATGAATGAAAGTAAGTTAGAGTTGCTTTTTTTCTTAAGTAATGTGCCCTGTTTTGATAGAGTAGTTACCATAAAGAAAAATAATTAAAAATCATCTAACTTTATCATAGAAGAATACATAATGCATAATTACTAAAACTGATAAACATGATTGAGTATCAAACATTAAAGGAACAAAACAAGTGCAACACAAAAGAAATCAAGTCTGGCAATATAAAAGTTTGGCCTATTGTTCTAAACAAAGCAACTCTCTAGTAACTGTCATCAACAAAACAAAGAAATATTGTCTTAAACACCCTGAGGGGGGTAAGTAGCATGGCATCAAACATCAATTGCTCTTTTTCCTTGGTGCTTTGAAACCGGGAGTTGGAACAAACTTCAAAAAATGGCCAATCTTAAAGATGTTGCTACACTGGCTCCTTGCATTGGATCCACACCAATCGATTAATGTGGTGGTGAGATCCTCTTTTTGGTGGGTAACTTCTCTGTTCTTGATGATACTAGTGCAGCAGCTCCTACTATGTCCTAAAACAGAAAAACATTTCGATCCTGAATGAGTCCAGTGCACACAAATTTTGGATGAAGTTATGTAGTGACAAAAAGAAGTGTATTACTTGTGATCCTTCATAGTTTGGTTGTGATAGCTCAATCTCCACAGTAGGAGGATTATCAACAGGTGAAGCAGCAGGAGGATTATCAACAGGTGCAGCAGCGGTAGTAGGCTGAGGGTCAGCCCCAGAAGCAGAAAGCAGAAGCAGTGGCATTAGATTTGGCTTTATCTGCAGCAGCCTTTGCAGTTACAACAGCAGCAGCTACTTCATCTAGTTTTTTCTTTAAGCACCCTCTCTTAGTATGCGCTTTTACTCCACAATACCTACATGTGAATGTCTTCAGATGCCTTTTCAAACGTCCACTTAGTTTGGTTTTCTTGTTACCACTATTACCTTCATCAGCATCTTTTCTTCTTTTCTTTGTTAGAGCTCCTGGCCTCCTCCTAATGTTAGGGGCTTGTGACTGACTGTACACAAATTTCTCCCACAATGATTGAACACAACTATCACAGTGGCAGCGAACTCCACGAAGCCAAACATTTTCCACCTTCAAACCCTAGACAGTCGCTAGGACTCAGGATTTTATGGTGCGTAGTGTTGGTGTTCAGAAGAAGAAGAGGAAGAGAAAGTGATCACAGACATTGGGTTATTTGGATTTCGACTCTCAACAAGTCTCAAACGACGCCGTTCCATCCACCTTTCTTTTTACCGCCAAAATTGACACTCCAGCGTGGAACCCAGCATGGCATCTTAGCGCCATGTCACTGCCAGCAACAGTTAATCTGGCCGAAGATGTAGAGAGGGACGACCGTGGTGCAATTTTAACAAAGTCGGGGATATAAACAGTGCAATTGGTAAGTCAAGGACTAAATTAGTGTATTCGGTGAATCTCAAGTACTCCTTTGAGGTTTAACTCCAAAAAATAACCTAAATTTGACAAAATATATCTATTTTTTATAAGTTACATATGACTTTTATATTTGATATAATTTTTTGTTGGAATATTTTAAAATTATTTAGAAGTTACATAAAAAAAACTGATTAAGAAAAAGAACTTAGCAGAATTTATATTTAGAGAATTAACATATCATTTTTTTTCTTCTCAAGAGATTTTATAAAAAAAATTAAATCTTTTGAAACTAAGTTTATTTCATAGTTTTTGCTGTTTGTGAACATATAATGGTGTCACAATGGTTGGTGCATGGTCTACGGTTTATATCATGCGATACAATAATTTTTTTGGAGCATGTGTACTTATAATTTTTTTTTCAAACAAAAAAAAAGCTAATCAACAGTAATAAAATCAGATAAAAAAAACCTAAATAAACGCAAATGTCAAAGTAAAAGTCGAACGTGG
>NC_029792.2:89809099-89813833 GCF_000816755.2 Arachis ipaensis | reverse complement strand
GTATGTGATAAGGAGACTCGAATTTGCGATTTCTTAGTTGAATATAAAGAGACTATACTATTTAAGATACAATTCATTGACAAAAACATATATATATATAGGTGAATGCTATCCAACCCCCTCTAAAATAACACGTAAGTTACCCTTCATTATGTGTCACATTGTAATTGGTCCTTATCTTAACCATAGTTGGATTATTTTATAATTTATTATTCTTAAAATATTAAAGCTCCACTCCCGTTAATTGAAGCACATTCCACTTCTCCATTTTTTGTTCATCACTTCATCACATAGATTCCGTCCTTCCAAGCATCGTCGCGTTCGTAATAAGAAGCACCATCGTCATCGTCATCACCATCTTCTGCCCTCCCACATAACCTCTATTTCTTTAGTGCATCATCCCTTAGTCACGTCGTTGAATTTCGCCATAACTTGAACTTCCCAGTATAGCCAGCGTCTCTTTTTGCCATGGATCACTGCTTATCCACAAAATTAATGGTTAATTTTTGTTATTAAATTCTTTTATTAAAAAAATATCTTTATTTAATTACGTGATGGAACATATATTTATATGTAAAATATAATATAATAAAATAAATCTATTCAAAGTATTTAAAAGTATAAATTCCATCACGTAATTAAATAAAGATATGTTTTTTTAATAAAAAAATTTAATAACCAAATTAACCATTAATTATGTGGGTAAGCAGTGATCCACGACAAAAAGAGGGCACTCGCTATACTGGGAAAAGAAGTTGTGTGGGAGGGCATGGCGATGAGGTTGGCACTTCTTGTCACGAACGCGACGGTGCTTGAAAGGACCAAATCTAGGTGATGAAGTGATAAACAAAGAATGGAGGAGTGGAATGTACTTCAATTAATGGGAGTGGAGCTTTGATATTTTAAGAATAATAAATTATAAAATAATCCAACTATGGTTAAGATAAAGACCAATTACAATGTGACATATAATGAAGGGTAACTTAAATGTTATTTTAGAGGGGTTGGGTAGCATTCACTCTATATATATAATTGCATAATCATCACTCTGATTTAATTATTAGCTATTAGGGTATAACTAAATATTTCATACAAATTTTATATCATTCTCAATTTTTTTTGTATTTAATTATATATATATATATATATATATATATATATATATATATATATATATATATATATATATATATATATATATATATATATATATATATATATATATATATATATATATATATATATATATATATATATATATATATATTAACAATATAAAAAACTTTATGGTCAATAAAACTTTAAAAGGTTTCAATAAAAAATTACTTAAAAATTATCATAATTATTACCTATCAAAATATATTTTTTGTAAGAGGTTAAAAAGTTAGTTCATGGTAGACTAAAGATAAACACAAAGATATTATTCCTTAAAGTGGATGATAGTACAAAAAAAATTATGCTTTATTAAATCCCCTAATCCCAAAATGTAGAATGGTTGGTGTCTCTTGTGAATTTGGATATTAATTCTAAAATTGTTGTGTTATCTGGGTGTATGGTTATTAAAGTGTATATACTACAAAGATTTAAAGAGTGTATTTTAACATATTTGAACTTAACATCATTGAAATCTTTTGAATACTTTACTATAATGAAAACAATTCTCAACTTTTTATTTTAGTTTTCTTTAAGTTTCTTTAAATTTGAATGATTCGGAGAATTATTGTATTTATGTTTTTGTTTTTATTTTAAACATAGTTCTATATAAATAAAAAAAGAATTGTGAACTATAAACATTTATATATTGAAATGTGATGTTTATGCATAAAAGTAAAATTAAGTGAGTTGATCAATTTTTGTTACATATATACAAATTGAATTTTTTTTTCAGTTTAACTGTATACTCTTATATTTTAGCAGGTGTATAACTTGATATATGATTTTGTTTAGGTTAAAAAATTTTATTTTAATGTGGTGGTGGTTGAATTTTTGTTCTTTGCTCATTGTTTAGTGATTAGAATCATGTGTCAATGTTTATTTTAAAAAAATTATTTATACATCATTATCTTATTGTTATGGATGGGGTGAAGTTTTTAATATGAATGACGGAACAAAATTTGTTTTTTAATCCTTATATGAAAATCTTGTTGTATATTACTTACAATTTAATATAAATATTATATTATACATTCATCATAAAATAAGTTAAACGTATCCAATCATGTATAATAAAATACTCACTGTACTCTATCTTTTGTACACATCTTTGACTCATTTTATCCCATCACGGCAATATTGCAATACCTTTTTCTTAAATAAAATTTGTCTTCAAATTTTACCATTACTCTTGTAGTACATTTAAGTTCGTCTAAAATAATAATAATTATGAAACATTAGTACCTATTTTTTGAAGTAAATATTTTATATTATATACTTAGAAAAAAATTATTATAATTATTTTTGAAATAAGAATTAAATGTATTTTCAAAATATACGATAAATTAATTATGAACAATAAGTCATATGAATACTTTTTCCGATAATTATATATTGTTTAAACTCAACATTAACAAGCAAAAGAAACTGCCAAGGAGTTATAGCTCAAATGGCATAGACTCCCTATATTCAATTAAGAGGTCGCGCATATACGATAAATTAATTATGAACAATAATTCATACGAATACTTTTTTCGATAATTATATATTGTTTAAACTCAACATTAACAAGCAAAAGAAACTGCCAAGGAGTTATATCTCAAATGGCATAGACTCCCTATATTCAATTAAGAGGTCGCGCATAGTCTCTCCATACTCAATTAAGAGGTTGCGGGTTCGAGTCTCCTATCTTTTGGTAAAAAAAAAAATTAATTATGAAACATCTATAAATTACATATTTGGCACCTAACTATTAGAAAAAAATTAAGTGAAACAGAATTTAAAAAAAAAATTAATAAAATATTATTGTATTATCATGCACTTATGGTGCCTATTAGTCTACCTTTATATTTATTTGTTAAATAAGTATAATTATAATAAACATGTAATTAATTAGTTTAGTGAAGATAGTTAACCAATGTTTTTTAACAAATATTTTTATATAGATATACATAATAAAAGATATATTTTAAATATTAAAACTTTAATTAGTATTTCTTATTATCGTTGTCTTTAATATAATTTAGTGATACATTAATAATGTTTGTTAATTTATTCTTTCATTTAATTGATGGTATATAATAATTTATGAAAATAATCCATATAAAATTTATTAATATGACATTTTTTCAATTTTTAACAAATAATTTTGATATCAAACTTAATATCTTGATGGCAAAAGAAATTAATAGATAACATACATAAATAATATATGTTATAATCATCTATATGATTAATAGCATAGTAAGTGATGGAAAAAAATCATAAAATAAAAAAAAATAGAAATGTAACTGCCTTTGTAACTTCTCCTAGAAAATCTGAACCCACAAAGTAGCACACTAGGAAGGAGCATAAGAGTCAGTTTATGTATTCACATGTAACTATCATTTTTACATACAGCTCTACTGTACTTCTTGTATAAGTCTTCCATAGTCTTATTACTCTCTTTTCTCTCTCTTTCTCTCCAAAGATTCTGTAGCTTTCCAAGTGGAGAAAAGGTACCTTAAAAGATTTTGTAGCTTTCAAACTAAGATTCTTTTGTCATTTTTCTGTCATTATATAGAAAGATTTTTATTTTCACTTAGTAGCATGTATTTATTTGAGCTTTAGCTTAACCATTAACTTGGACATTCTCATGTACACAGTAGAGGAGAGTAGTTAATTAAATGCTACACTGATTTTCTATTTTACTATTCCATTACACTAATTCAACTTTACTATCATTTCAGGTTTTACCTTTTGTTTTTCTATTACTATTTTCAATGGCACTGAGTACGTACTTGAATGGAGATGCACTTCAAAATTCATTAATGTCAGATAATTTTACCACCAATTTTCATGAACTAACTGCACCAGAAGAACTTACACTTGACCATTATTACCACCAACACAACCAAGAAGGCTCGTTTCCTAACAACTTTTTCTTTGACCCTTATTTTGACCTTAATAATGAATTTTTCCATACTGAAATTTTGTCTTCTCATCAACTACTTGGTCCTGATTGCACTTCTTCTCATAACTCCTTTATCTCACCCAATGATCTCTTTCAGACTGAATATTCTAATGTTAACACCCTTCTTTCATGTCCCAAACGCCAAAAGTATTTTCATGAGGATGAGGAACTCCAACTCTCTCCTCCACTCAAGGAGTATGCATCGCCCAGTTTATTTGATGGGTTTATACTGAATTCATCTTCCTTATTACCATCAGAAGAAGCAGCATTAGCAGAAGAATTACTATTACCTGCAGCAGTAGCAGCACCGTCATCAGACTTCATGGTTCCTGAAGTTGTACGCAATGGTTTTTGTGTGGGAATTAATAATGAGAGCGAGAAAAAAGATAATGAGAGAACTATTTCTGCACAGAGCATAGCGGCAAGAGAGAGAAGAAGGAGAATCACAGAGAAGACACAAGAACTTGGAAAGTTGGTTCCAGGTGGACCAAAGATGAACACAGCTGAGATGCTCCATGCAGCTTCTAGATATGTGAAGTACCTTCAAACTCAAGTTGGTATGCTTCAACTAATGAACACACTCCAGGTAACTGCTTCTTTTATTATTATTATTATTATATTATTATTAT
>NC_029792.2:89807228-89809028 GCF_000816755.2 Arachis ipaensis | reverse complement strand
ACAAGGACCTCGTTGTCCTTTCGAAGTAATTGTCAGGGGCCGGGTTGGGTTTATTTTTTTTGTTAGGGGCCGGATTGGGGTTTTTTTTGTCAGGGCCTCGTTGTCTTTCGAGGTAATTGTCAGGGACTGATTTGGGTTTTTCTCTTTTATATTTAATGTTGCAACTTCATGTACTCTTCTACAGTGCTGCTTTAATTTTTGTTCGTTCCTTTTCTTCATTGTTTAAGGTTGGATTAATTGTGAGTATCCAAATATTATTTTTGGAGAAATTATTTGTATGTTATTTACTCATGAATTTCTTTTATCACCTCTAATGTTTAAAGTTATTTGAAATCAATGATTAATTACATATTAGATATTAATGGTTTTTTTGGGTGACTATATTAGATATTAATGGTTTAGAATCTTTTGCTTGTCCCTCACTTGTCCATATAATTTCTGTTTGAATTTAAAATGTTTTATTTTTTAAACAAAGTAGAATAACCGAAGATTAATTCTACATGAACTCGACATTGCTCCTCAAGAATAAATACATGTTATTATTGCATACATATGATTAGTTATATGAGATAGAGATACAAAGAGAGAGAAAGTGAAATAGAATTTTAAGGAAACAGTTATTTGAATGGGAGGATTTGGTCAACACAACAAGAGAAACTTTAGGAACAAGAATTATAAATTGAGAGATTAAAAAAATGAGCTACTTATCTATCTGTTTAACATGTAACTGCCTCTTTTCTATTATTTATTTTGGGTAATTGCAAGAGGTTTTTTAATATTTTTTTCTGAACTATATATTAGAGAAGTGGTCCACCAATTAAAAACAATAATTTTAGCAATTTAATTAATGAGAAGTGCAATTAGAAATAATGGACTGAGCGCTTGTGTGTATCCAACACTCTTCCTTTTTTTATAAGTTTTAATTGCGTTTGTTCAAACATTTCTGCTTATCATATTTTGCTATAATAATAATGGTTGCAGAAAGAAAATGAGGTTGCTCCTCCAAGTGAAGATCTATGTGCTCTTGTTACTTCTCCCTTTGTTCAAGAGAAGCTTTATTCTGAGGAACTGTGCTTTGTCCCTAAAGACTTTGTTACAACTTTGACAAATCAGCATGATGTTCGATCAAAGCCTACCATCCTTAAGGATCTTAAAGAGTTGATTGAAACAAACAATTTGCAGAAGAAAGCATAGCAACATTCATTCTTTTCTTATTTATTATTTATTATTAGATGCTAGCACGAGTTGTTTCAGCATACAAACTTTTCTTTTTTTCGTCTGTTGCTTCAGTAGATATGTTTGCTCTTTTCTCGAGAGCCTTAGATTTCATTTTATATGAACGGAACAAATTTAATGCGTTTATTGTATTTTTCTTATTATCAAATGGTGAATTCACCCATCATCCTACTCAACACTTATTGTTAACTGTTTACTTTATTATGTTTAATGATCAGGTTAATTTTTTTTTTAATTTTTAAATAGACTGTACATATTTTAATGAATGTTACTTTATTTATTATTTATTACCTCTAATAATAGCATGTCATTTTGACCATATCTTTTTCAAGGAACACCGAGTCTTTCATTCCTTGTTATATGAATAAATTTTGATCATATATTTTTTTACATTCGTATAAACGGTTTAGATTTATATGAATTCTTTATTTTTTTTAATTGCCCAATTTATCGTGATATAACATAATTTAAACTCGAACATTAATTTTAGAATTCTTTTTAAATTTTACAAAATAGTAATAATTTATGATTTAAAATAATTATTTTTTAATTATTATTCAAAAA
>NC_029792.2:89792563-89807017 GCF_000816755.2 Arachis ipaensis | reverse complement strand
TTTTTATGGACCAAATCAGTATTCGGGGAATGCTAATATGGAGAAAGTAAACCTTAATTGAAGAACTAATATTTTTTTTATTAACATAAGATATGTGGGTAAAACATTTGGCTAAAAAAGGTGATGGGAGAACAAAAAGCAAAAAATAAGACAAATATCTCAATTATGTTTTTGAATCTTGTTAATATATATTCCAAAAATACATTTTAAGAGCAACATAAAAAAAACATTTTACATAAAGTTATTGAAAATATTAAAAGCTTAAAAAAATTATTATTATACTATTAAAATATATCTTCAAAATACAAAATAGCCACAGAACTTCAATGAAAATTAAAATAAGGAAGTTGAACCTTCTTGTTTGTTGTCAAATATATATATTTTTTCCACCAATAAAAGTTATTTGTTTTAGTATTCAACTTTAAATGGTCATGTAGCAATACCCTAAACAATATATGTTTAAGTCAAAATGGATCATCATGGATTTTTTTTTTTAAGTATGAGAAAAATTCATAACTCCAAATGAGCAGACCTAAAAACAGGTGTTATAAATAAAAAAATTTGCTAAATAATTTTGTTTTTTATTTTTTTACTGTATCTCCCAATTCAACATAGCAAAGACTAAGATAATAACTAAAATCTGAAACGCACCCTAATTTAAACCAAAAGGATGCGCGTCCAATTTTGGTATAATAACTGTTTAGGAAGAAAAAAAACAACCAACTTGTTTAGAACAATAATAATGACGGAGCAAAACTTGTATAACAGCAAAAAGATCTAAAACCTTGGAACAACCCTACCATTATTTTACCATAAATTAATGTTTTGTCATAAACACATGCAATCAATCTCAGTGAATAAAAAAAACCGATTGTGCTCAACGTGTTTGAGAAATGGGATTTTTATTAAGAGTAATATTACACATCTAAATTTTTTGATAAATCAAATTCAATTAAGTTAAACAATAAATCTTAAAATAATATTAGTTATAATTAATTTTTGTTATGTTAGACCAATTTGACTAAATTTAATTAACAAAAAAATTAAATATATAACATTATTTTTTTGTTAAAAACCTCTAGTTGTACAATAATCTTTGTCTAAAAGATATGCAGAATAATTGCTGGTTGAATTTAAAGTGTTTTTATTTTATATTTATTAATTATTTTTAAAATAAATACATAATATTATATATGATAAATATATAATTTTAAATATCTTATACATAAATCTATAAATATTAAATTAAATTAAATAATTTTAAATTATTATCTTCCTAGCATTACTCTTATAAGATTAATCCATTTGCATGAACTCGACAATGCTACTCAAGAAATAAATACATGTTATTATTGCATATATTTGGTTAGAAATCTGCTACACATTTAAATTTTATTGTCATCCAAGTTCAGTTAAGCAGGCCCAACACCAACAAAAATCACACTCATTAAAAGAGTGTGTACACCTGCCCAAAATCCCAATAAACGTTACCTGTGTTTTCGCGCTCTAATATGAAAAATTGTTCATATCTCGTATTCAAAATTGCAACAAAAGAATTTGAAATCTTTCTCAAAAATTTTTCAAATTCTCTGTGGAAACTGCTGCAAAATTCGGTGGTGCGTTTGAGATCATCAACAAAAAACACAGAAAAAGAAAAACAAAGATTCCTCAAGGTACTGACAAAACTACTTGTTCATTATGTTTAGTTTTCTCCTTCGCATTTCTCACATTTCTACTAGTTCGGGTTAGGGTTTAGTGGATCGACTTTCTCTGATTCAATTTTTTCTTATTTTTTTTCTGTAACTAGGGAATCTAATGAAGCAATGTTGTTAGTTTATCGGTTTTGATAAATTATTTTGGTTCATTTCTTAGTTTAATTGAGATTCATTTGGATCTAGAAATAAATTTGATGTATTTTTGTTGATGATTGAGTCTTGCTTTTTTACTGCTTGTTCAAATCTGAACTAATTTTGGTTCATTTGGGTGTTAATTGAAGTTTATTTGATGCTGCAGATAAGTATTGACCAAATTTTTTATTCCTTAAGTAATTTCGATTCATTTCTTAGTTTAATTGAGGTTCATTTGGATCCAGAAATGAATTGGATGTGTTTTTGTTAATGATTGAGTCTTTTGACTGCTTGTTCAAATCTGAACAAATTTTGCTTCATTTGTGTCTTAATTGAAGTTCACTTGTTGTTACTGATAAGTATTGACCAAATTTTTTATTCCTTAAGTAATTTCGGTTCATTTCTTAGTTTAATTGAAGTTCATTTGGATTTAAAAATGAATTGGATGTGTTTTGTTAATGATGGAGTCTTTTTGACTGCTTGTTCAAATCTGAACTAATTTCGGTTCATTTGTGTGTTAATTGAGGTTCACTTGATGTTGTCAATAAGTATTGACCAAGTTTTTATTTCTTAAGTAATTTTGGTTCGTTTCTTAATTTAATTGAGGTTCATTTAGATCTAGAAATGAATTCGATGTATTGTTGTTGATGATTGAGTCTTTTTGACTGCTTGTTCAAATCTGAACTAATTTCAATTCATTTGTGTGTTAATTGAAGTTCACTTGATGCTATTGATAAGTATTGACCAAATTTTTTATTCCTTAAGTAATTTCGATACAATTCTTAGTTTAATTGAGGTTCATTTGGATCCAGAAATAAATTCAATGTATTTTTGTTGATGATTGAGTCTTTTTGACTACTTGTTCAAATCTAAACTAATTTCGGTTCATTTGTGTGTTAATTGAGGTTCACTTGATGCTACTGATAAGTATTGACCAAATTTTTTATTCCTTAAGTAATTTCGATTTATTTCTTAGTTTAATTGAGGTTCATTTGGATCCTGAAATAAATTCAATGTGTTTTTGTTGATGATTGAGTCTTTTTGACTACTTGTTCAAATCTGAACTAATTTTGGTTCATTTTTGTGTTAATTGAGGTTCACTTGATGCTGCTGATAAGTATTGACCAAATTTTTTATTCCTTACAGCCAAAATGACAAAGAAGACCCTCTCAAAAGAGGAGAAGTCACTTTACGATATAAGCATATCCACATTAAATTAACTCTATTTTTGTATTATAAAAATATAAGATAACATAATGTTTCAAATACTTGCAGAAAACTCATTATTTGAGATGCTCAACGAGAACGATAGCTAAAGTATTCGCCGTCATGAGTGATCAAAAGAAAGCTATTGTCGAGGAAATAGGATTTGGTGCACTGAGACATATCCCATCATTGAATGTCTCACACAAGCTCTTAAGGGAATTGATACTTTTCTTTGATCTCTATAAAGGATTCTTGGAGACGCGCTATGGAAAAATCTACATAACCCCTACCAAGATAAGAGATGCATTGGGCCTAAATTCAAGCGGCATTATACTTTTCAGTTTTTTACATTTGTATTTTTTCTTTTTGAACTTTTTGTTATTTTTATATTAAATTGTTTATATTAAACTATTTCGGTGCTGGTGCTATTATAGGGGCTAATTTTCTCGAAAAAAGTGTGTACAACAAATTGAATAAGCAGCAGAAAAAAATTATTGACAGTTTCAAAGGTGCTACTTTGGCGTCATTGTCAAAATTTGTGATGCAGATGAGTGCTGAAGGAGAGGAAAACTTGCTGAAATTCAAGACGACGTTCATCCTCTTCATCCAAAAATGCTTTTTGTTGCCAAAAGCCCGAAACAATAAGCACATTATCCCTAGTCCATAAGTCACCTGTCCTTCATGTGGAGACAGTCCGAGAATGGAATTGGGAATCTTATGTGCTCAGCTTCCTGCTCAAAGGGATCAAAGCCCTGAAAATAGCAGAGAAACTTTCAGTTGATGGTTGCGTCTTTGTATTAATAATAATCTATTTTCATGAATCGATGTTCTTTGACGCAGTAGCAGATGATATTCCTGGGCCACCGTGGGTAGTGTACTAGACATGCAGGAGGCTGGTCGACAAGATTGCCTTTGAGGCAAAGAATGAAATCGTAACTAAAAAAAAATTTATTTCCCTTGAAATTTTGGTTTAGTTGCTTCTCAATTATTGTGCTAACTAAATAAGTTTCTGTTTTAGGGCCTTGTAAAAAGAGCAAATCTGAGGGGGGAAGAGAAAGAAGAAAACAAGGAAAAAATGAAGGAAAAAAAGGAAGAAAGAAAAAAAGAAACCTGTCATCCTTCATTCGTCTTCAGAAGAAGAAGTTGATTCTGAATATGAGTATACTTCTCACCATGATTTATCAGAGACTATCTATTTATTTAAAGTTATATATTGTTATTTTAACAAAAAATTTTGTATGTATTACAGAGAAGAAGAAGAAATGCAGAAAACACTACCAAAAAAATGAAAACAACCACAAAGAGTGGCGAAGAAACAAAGCAAAAAAAGAAGTTTGTTCAACTAGATTCATCTTTAGAAATCGAAACTGGATCCAAAGATAAGTAAGATTCAGAAATGATTATTTTATTGTTATAAATATATATACTCTGTTGTTATTGATTGAGTCTTTTTGACTGCTTGTTCAAATTGAACTAATTTCGGTTCATTTGAGAATTAATTGAGGTTTACTTGATGATGCTGATAAGTATTGACCAAATTTTTTATTCTTTAAATAATTTAAGTTCATTTCTTAGTTTAATTGAGGTTCATTTGGTTTAGTTTCTCTTTAATTTGCTAAACTTATTCATATGTGCTTGTTTAGTTGGTTATAGCTCTGATATTTGTCAGCTGTACATATTCGATGTGTTTTTGTTGATGATTAAGTCTTTTTGATTGCTTGTTCAAATCTGAATTAATTTTGGTTCATTTGTAAATTAATTGAGGTTCGCTTAATGATGCTCATAAGTATTAACTAAATCTTTTATTCCTTAAGTAATTTAAGTTTATTTATTAGTGTAATTGAGGTTCATTTAGTTTAGTTTTGCTTGAATTTGCTAAAATTATTCATGTGTACTTGTTTAGTTAGTTATAGCTTTGATATTTCTCAGTTGTATACATTCAATGTGTTTTTAGTGATAATTGAGTCTTTTTGACTGCTTGTTCAAATCTGAAATAATTTTGGTTCATTTGTGAATTAACTGAGATTCACTTGACTGCTTGTTTCTCTACCTGTTTTTTAACATGGATTGTATGTTGCAATCATTTAAAAATTTTGGTTCATTTTATTTTGAAATAAGGTTCATCTTGATTTTAAATCAAAACTTTTTCTATGAATTTTCAGAAGCGAAGAAATAGAGGAGATAAGTAAAAAAAAAAAAAACAAAAAAAAGAATGAAGAAAAAATGACAATCCTGCAAAAACAAAAGTTGCTCGGGCTGAAACATAGAGAAATGACTGCGACTCAACGGACAAGCGATATGATTCATCACAGACGTAAGATTCAGATTCTTATATAAAGTTCTTTTTCTTTCTCTGCTAAGATTTTCTAAAACTTGATGTAATTTCTTTGGTTTTAGTGAATAATATTTTTTTGCTTAGATTGCCGACTGTAAATTTGGGTAGTGAAAATGAACTTGTGATCTAAACACAGACAAGCTTGGAGTGGTCTGTAAATGCATCAAGCAATACCATGTAATTTCTCTTAACATTTATTTACTTCTTCTGCTTTTAATTAGAATATCTTGGTTGATAATTTTAATTTCATGTCCTTTTATTAGGAAAAATATCCCTGAATCTCCAGTTAGATTTTTTACAAGAAACAAAATGACATGAAAAAAAGAAAAGATAGAGTTTACAATTTGCAACAATGTAAGTTGAAATACTTACATTACTCTGTTAAATTTAGTAATAATAAGTTTTTTTTAATTATTGACACAAAATTTTATTTACTATTAGTAGCCCAACAGCTGATCGTGAAGAACAAATCCTTGTAGTTCGATAAGAAAGTCAGTCTCAACCTCTTGATATGTGAGTTTTTCCAATTTACTTTCTGGTATGCGAAATTGCTACTCAGGTTGTGAATTGTTGTTCGAAATTGATTCCCTGGCAATGACACCAAAAACGGATGCACAGAACCATGGTCTAAACATATCTTCACAACTTTGCATAACTAACCAGCAAGTGCACTGGGTCGTCCAAGTAATACCTTACGTGAGTAAGGGTCGAATCCCACGGAGATTGTCGGTATGAAGCAAGCTATGGTCACCTTGTAAATCTCAGTCAGGCGGATATCAAATGGTTATGGAGTTTTCGAATTTAATATAATAAAATAGGGATAGAAATACTTATATAATTCATTGGTGAGAATTTCAGATAAGCGAATGGAGATGCTTTCGTTCCTCTGAACCTCTGCTTTCCTGCTATCTTCATCCAGTCAGTCTTACTCCTTTCCATGGCTGGCTTTATGTGATACATCACCACTGTCAATGGCTACTTTCGGTTATCTCTCGGGAAAATGATCTAATGCCCTGTCACGGCACCGCTAATCGTGTGGAGGCATCACCCTTGTCAATGGCTTCATCTTATCCTCTCAGTGAAAATGGTCAACGCACCCTGTCACGGCACGGCTATTCATCTGTCGGTTCTCGATCATGCTGGAATAGGATTTTTACTATCCTTTTGCGTCTGTCACTAACGCCCTGCAATAGCGAGTTTGGAGCTCGTCACAGTCATTCATTTATTGAATCCTACTTGGAATACCACAGACAAGGTTTAGACTTTCCGGATTCTCTTGAATACCGCCATCATTCTAGCTTACACCACGAAGATTCTGGTTAAGAGATCTAAGAGATACTCATTCAGTCTAAAGTAGAAGGGAAGTGGTTGTCAGGCACGCGTTCATAGGGAATGATGATGATTGTCACGTTCATCACATTCAGATTGAAGTACAATGAATATCTTAGAAGCGAAACAAGATGAATTGAATCGAAAACAGTAGTACTTTGCATTAATCTTTGAGGAACAGCAGAGCTCCACACCTTAATCCATGGAGTGTAGGAACTCTACCATTGAAAATACATAAGTGATAGTCCAGGCATGGCCGAGAGGCCAGCTCTCAAACGTGATCTAAGATAGCATACAACTGATCAAAGATGCCTAATACAATAGTAAAAGGTCCTATTTATAATAAACTAGCTACTAGGGTTTACAGAAGTAAGTAATTGATGCATAAATCCACTTCCGGGGCCCGCTTGGTGTGTGCTTGGGCTGAGCTTGAGTGTTGCACGTGTAGAGGTCCTTTTTGGAGTTGAACGCCAGCTTTTGTGCCAGTTTGGGCGTTCAACTCTGGTTTTGGCTCCTTTTCTGGCGCTGGACACCAGATTTGGGTAGAAAGCTGCCGTTGAACGCCAATTTACATCGTCTATTCTTGACCAAAGTATGGACTATTATATATTGCTGGAAATCCCTGGATGTCTACTTTCCAACGCAATTAGAAGCGCGCCATTTCGAGTTCTGTAGCTCCAGGTTTCAGCTCAAAGTTGTTTGCTCCAATGGCAGGAATGGAGATGCTTCTTCCATGTAAATTGGAATTAGGTGCAGTAAAGTCACCAAGTATTCTCCTTGCATTGTTGTTAGGTTCGGCTGCCATCTCCTTTACTTGTTTGAAATTTTCAATCAAGTTGTCTCTGGATTGTTGTAATTTGGCTTCTCTTAATTTTCTCTTCAGAGTCCTTTCAGGTTCTGGATCAGCTTCAACAAGAATGCCTTTTTCTCTGTCCCTGCTCATAAGAAAGAGAAGAGAAAAAGAAAAGAAGAGGAATCCTCTATGTCACAGTAGAGAGGTTCCTTATTGTTAGTAGAAAAGAAGAAGAGAAAAATCTGAACTCAGTAAGAGAGAGAGGGTTCGGATTTTTTTTGTGGGTGAGGGAGAGATGTTAGTAAATAAATAAATAAATAGAATAAGATGAGAGAGGGAAAATTTCGAAAATAATTTTTGAAAAAGAGTTAGTTGATTTTTGAAAATAGTTTTTGAAAAAGGTTAGTGGTTTTTCGAAAATTAAGATTTGAAAATTAAAATAATTAGTTAATTAAAAAGAAATTTTTTTGAAAAAGGGGGAAGATATTTTCGAAAATTAGAGAGAGAGAGTTAGTTAGGTAGTTTTGAAAAAGATAAGAAACAAACAAAAAGTTAGTTAGTTAGTTGAAACAAATTTTGAAAAGATAAGAAGCTAGGAAGTTAGAAAAGATATTTTTGAAATCAAATTTTTGAAAAAGATAAGATAAGAAGATATTTTTGAAAAGATATGATAGAAATTAGTTTTTGAAAAAGATTTGAATTTTTTAAAATCACAATTAATGACTTGATTCACAAGAAATCACAAGATATGATTCTAGAACTTAAAGTTTGAATCTTTCTTAACAAGTAGGTAACAAACTTAAAATTTACCAAGAACATATTTTTGAAAAGTTTTTAATGCAAGGAAAATATGCAAGACACCAAACTTAGAATTCTTTAATGCTTAGACACTAAGAATTCAAGAATGCATATGAAAAATACCATACAACACAAAACAAGAAAACATCAAGATCAAGCAAGAAGACTTACCAAGAACAACTTGAAGATCATGAAGAACACTATGAATGCATGAATTTTCGAAAAATGCAATATGAATATGCAAGTGACACTAAACTTATAACATGACTCAAGACTCAAACAAGAACACAAAAATATTTTTGATTTTTTATGATTTTATGATTTTTTTGTATTTTTTTTCGAAAATTATTTGAAAAACAAAAATAAGGATTCCAAAATTTTTAATATGAATTCCAGGAATCTTGCATTCTTAGTCTAAAGCTTCAGTCCAGGAATTAGACATGGCTCACTAGCCAGCCAAGCTTTCAATGAAAGCTCCGGTCCAAAACACTAGACATGGCCAATGGCCAGCCAAGCTTCAGCAAACATAGATACCTCTCATGTATACAACAGCTGATATTTCATCCAACTTCATATACTTATAAGTGGAAGCCTCAGTCCAAAAGAATTAGACATGGCTTTACAGCCAGTCAGGCTTCATGAAACACTAGAATTCATTCTTAAAAAATTCTGAAGAAAAATATATTTTTGAAAACATATTTTTTTTTTCGAAAACAAAGGAGAAATTTTTGAAAGATTTTTGAAATTTTTTTTTGAAAAGAAAACAAAAAGAAAATTACCTAATCTGAGCAACAGGATGAACCGTCAGTTGTCCAAACTCGAACAATCCCCGGCAACGGCGCCAAAAACTTGGTATGCGAAATTGCTACTCAGGTTGTGAATTGTTGTTTGAAATTGATTCCCTGGCAATGGCACCAAAAACGGATGCACAGAACCATGGTCTAAAAATATATTCACAACTTCGCATAACTAACCAGCAAGTGCACTGGGTCGTCCAAGTAATACCTTACGTGAGTAAGGGTCGAATCCCACGGAGATTGTCGGTATGAAGCAAGCTATGGTCACCTTGTAAATCTCAGTCAGGCGGATATCAAATGGTTATGGAGTTTTCGAATTTAATATAATAAAATAGGGATAGAAATACTTATGTAATTCATTGGTGAGAATTTCAGATAAGCGAATGGAGATGCTTTCGTTCCTCTGAACCTCTGCTTTCCTGCTATCTACATCCAGTCAGTCTTACTCCTTTCCATGGCTGGCTTTATGTGATACACACCACTGTCAATGGCTACTTTCAGTCATCTCTCGGGAAAATGATCCAATGCCCTGTCACGGCACGGCTAATCGTCTGGAGGCATCACCCTTGTCAATGGCTTCATCTTATCCTCTCAGTGAAAATGNNNNTCAACTCTGGTTTTGGCTCCTTTTCTGGCGCTGGACGCCAGATTTGGGTAGAAAGCTGGTGTTGAACACCAGTTTACGTCATCTATTCTTGGCCAAAGTATGGATTATTGTATATTTCTGGAAAGCCCTGGATGTCTACTTTCCAACGCAATTAGAAGCGTGCCATTTCGAGTTCTGTAGCTCCAGAAAATTCACTTTGAGTGCAGGGAGGTCAGAATCCAACAGCATCAGCAGTCCTTCTTCAACCTCTGAATCTGATTTTTGCTCAAGTCCCTCAATTTCAGCCAGAAAATACCTGAAATCACAGAAAAACACACAAACTCATAGTAAAGTCCAGAAATATGAATTTAACATAAAAACTAATGAAAACATCCCTAAAAGTAACTAGATCCTACTAAAAACATACTAAAAACAATGCCAAAAAGCGTATAAATTATCCGCTCATCACTTTTCTATTCTAATCAATGTGCAAATTTCATTTAGTGCAGATTTTCAATTTACTTTACTACATGTTAACTCCTTTCTTTTTTACCTTCATTAGAGTTCCTATTGCAATTGCTCTTCCAAGTTCTCTTGAGGAAGAGCTAAAACAACAAAAAAACCTTTACTTCTGTCCCTTCACAAAGTCAAACAGAAGAAGCTTCTGTTAATGAGTAAGTTCTACTTAAAATATTTTTTATTAGTTTTGATGCTATATCATAATAATTTCCGTTTATTTTGAAATACTTTATTGTGTAATCCAGCTGCCCTCCACAACATCAACAATAAGTCCCCACAGAAACTTTGGCAAGGGAATCAGAGCAAAAAGCTTCTGTTAATGAGTAAGTTCTACTTAAAAGCCTATCATAATAATATCAGTTCATTTTGAAACACTTTACTGTGTAATCCAGCTACCTTCCGCAACATCAACAGCAAGCCACCACAGAAACTTTGGTAAGGAAATCAGATCAAGAAACTCCTGTTAAAGATTAAGTTCTATTGAAAATCCTTTTTATAAGTTTTGATATTATATCATAATACTTTTTTATTATTTTTGAATTTTCCTCTATCATCTTGTAGTCCTTCCCATCCTCAACATTGGAAAGATGACTTTGATGCACTTTCATTCAGCCTTGGCATAAGTCTACCAAGCTCTGTACCAACAATAACACAAATTAAACGTTTGGTAGAGATGGTGATGGATGCTAGAGTAGCAACAGCATTGCAATATGCAAAAGAAACAAGTCCAGAGTTGAGTTTGAGCACCCTTGAAAAGTACAAGAATCCGATAAAAGAAAAAAAAATAATAGAGGAGCTGAGAAAAAAAATGTTATCAGTGGATGACACATATCAAGACTGACAAAGAAGGGTCAAGCAATGAGTTTGATACCATATTTCTCTTAGACCACAAAACTCATTTAGAGGGGAGTAGATACCACGTCTTGTCTCTAAGACCTAGAGAACACATAGAAAATATGGTAAATTTTTTTGCTATTACATTAACATTAATGTTTTTCCTAAAAAGTTATATTCCCATATATCTAATAAATTTTGGTCCTATAAGTGGTCTCCGCATTGTTTATGCTTCTCAACAACAAAAAATGTCACAGATTTGATGAAGAAATATACTGCATCCCAAAAAATATCGTGGTAAGCTATCATTAAATTTTAACATTAATTTCGGTTCATTTTGCATAATTCCATCTTGGCAAAGCATAACCACGAGTACATTGATCTAGACATTAAGAAGACCTTCCACATCAATGAATTTAAGGACAACCTACCTTTTCTTGACAAAAAAATCTAGCATCCTATCCACTTGTAAGTTATGATTTCTAAAACTTCTTAAATAATTCTGTTATTTGATATCATTTAGATTGAAATATTCTATTATTTTTCCAAACTTCAACTGTTTGTACCAATTTGCCATGGAGGCCATTAGTGGTTGTGGATTGCTGATGTTCAAAAGAAGGTCTTTCATGTGCTTGACCCCATAAAAAAAGATGTGTCTGTTGAAAGAATAGTTTTGAATAAACTTGTTGTAAGTTATTTACATAATACATATTTTTGTTGTAAGTTATCTCTTATTTCTAGTCCTTCAGCTCTAATTAAATCATATCAATCACTTTTTGTGCCTGATTGAGCATTGTTTCTATCCTATCATTTTCAGAGCTTGATAGTATCCCAAATAAGGGTCTATGCTGGGGCAAAACTTTTGGTGGACAATGAAGAGGGCATTGAAGCACCATATATTTCGATCAGCAGTCAACAAACACCGTATCAATCTTCTTATTATTCTTTGCTATTGTAGTATTTTTTAATGTGTTTTACTGTGCTTTTCTGTATCTGTCTTGTTAATCATATTTTACTTTCTTATTTCTTTATTAGTTGGGATTGTGGAATACACGTCATGAAATAGTTGGAAACAATTGATCCTAAAAAGATCAAAAAGCAAAAATACAAATGTAAAAACTAGAAACAGGTAAGTATCATTAAACATAGTTGATCCTAAATTGATACATATTAATAAATTTTGGTTCATTTTTTAGTTTATTTGAGGTTCATTTGGATCCAGAAATGAATTCGATATGTTTTTGTTAATGATTGAGTCTTTTTTATTTTTTAAATCTGAACTAATTTGAGTTCATTTGTAAATTAACTGAGGTTCAATTGATATTGTTGTTAAAAATTGATCAAACTTTTTATTCCTTAAATAATTTTGGTTCATTTCTTAGTATAATTGAGGTTCATTTGATTTTGTTTGGCTTGACTTTGCTGAACTTGTTCATGTGTGTTTGTTTAATTAGTTATAACTCTGATTTTTGTTAGTTGTATACACTTAACATATTTTTATTGATGATTGAGTCTTTTTTAGTGCTTGTTCAAATCTGAACTAATTCGATTCATTTGTGTGTTAATTGAGGTTCACTTGATGCTGCTGATAAGCATTGACCAAATTTTTTATTCTTAAGTAATTTTGGTTTATATCTTAGTTCATTTCGGTTCATTTCTTAGTTTATTTGGATTTATTTCTTAGTTTATTTTGGTTTATATGAATAAATTTTTTTCAATTGTAGGAACAAGTTGATGCTTTCAGGTATGAATATGGTCCAACCGTTCTCTTAGACAAGGTAAATAAATTGAGAGACAAAGTCATCGAGGGTACTGAAGGCATAATAAATTGTAATGAATTTCTATTGAAATTTTTTAAGATTATTTTTTAAGGATTATTGCGCTAAAGCTAGGTCGTTGCCCGGAAGCAACGTGCCGTATGGCTCGAGTACGGTGTCAAAGTAAGAGCCGCTGCATCGGTGCCCGGATGTAGTGTTAAATGAGCAAGGGTTCTCATATTTTCGTGAACGGACGAGAGTAAATAAGGTAGTTCACAAAGTAAAAGGTAAAGGTCGAAGCGACAGAAGGTTGAGATTTGGGACATGGAACATAGGCACTCTAACAGGAAAGTCCATGGAGGTGGTGGACACCATGACAAGGAGGAAGATTAAATGTGCCTACAAGAAACAAAATGGGTTGGTGCAAAGGCTAGGGAGTTGGATACTTCTGGTTTCAAACTTTGGTATACAGAAAAGGTGAAGAATAGGAATGGGGTTGGAATAATTGTGGATAAGCAATGGAAGAAGGACGTAGTGGATGTCAAGAGGGTGGGAGATCGGATCATCTCTATCAAACTTATGGTGGAGGGAGGTGCTTTCCATGTGATTAGCGCCTATGCACCGCAAGTGGGTTCCGACGAACAACACAAGATAAGGTTTTGGGAGGATCTAGAGAGTTTGGTTCAAGGCATACCTTTGGGAGATAAGATTTTCTTAGGAGGAGATTTAAATGGCCATGTTGGGAAAGAAGTGACTGGATATGGGAGTATTCACGGAGGCCATGGTTTCGGGGTGATCAATGCCGAGGGTAAAACTATTTTGGACTTTTCCTCAACCTTTGATCTTCTCATCGCAAATACATGTTTTAAAAAGAGATAAGAGTGGCATGACAAGCTCTCAAATCGACTTCTTCTTGTTGAGGAGAGTCGACCAGAAATTTTGCATTAACTATAAAATTATCCCGGGAGAGAGTTTGACAACACAACATAGGGTGCTCGTCATGGATTTTCGCGTTGAGCAAAAGTTGAGGAAAAGACATCATACGAAGAACCCAAGGACGAGGTGGTGGCGGATGAAAGGTGAGGAACAAAGAAGCTTCCTAAGACGGGTAGGAGAAGAGGCAAAGTGGGATGGGAATGGAAGCGCGGAAGAGATATGGAGGGAGATGGCAGAAGTTATTAGAAGAACAGCAAAAGAAATTTTTGGTGAATCTAAAGGAATAGGACCAAGAGACAAGGAGTCCTGGTGGTGGAATGCGAGTATACAAGAAAAGATAAAGAAAAAAAGGGAATGCTTTAAAGAGTGGTCTTTATGCCGCAATACAGATAATTGGGAAAAATATAAGGCGGCTAAGAAAGAGACAAAAGTGGATGTAAGTGAAGCAAGAACAAGAGCATATGAGGGTCTCTACCAGTCTTTGGGCACGAAAGAAGGAGAAAAAGGTATATATAGAATCGCAAAGAGCCAGGAAAGAAGAACGAGAGATTTGGATCAGGTTAAGTGCATAAAGGATAAGGATGGAGAGGTATTGGCTCAAGAGGAGAAGATTAATGAAAGGTGGAAGAGCTACTTCTACAAGTTATTTAATGAGGGACAGAAGACTCTTCCGAGCCTTGGTCGATTATGCACAAGGAAAGAAGATCAAAACTTTGA
>NC_029792.2:89775999-89792547 GCF_000816755.2 Arachis ipaensis | reverse complement strand
GTACCAAGGGAGGTCTTATGGAAGGTTTTAGAAAAGAGGAGAGTAAGGATCGTATATATTCGGGCAATTAAAGACATGTATGATGGGGCCACAACTAGTGTGAAGACTCAAGGTGGTGTGATAAAGGAATTCCCTATTGGTATAGGATTACACCAGGGATCATCCTTAAGTCCATACCTTTTCATATTAGTCTTGGAAGTACTCACAGAGCACATCCAAGAGCCTGTGCATGGTGTATGCTATTTGCCGATGATATAATCCTTATGGGAGAGTCAAGGGAAGACCTAAATAAGAAGTTAGAGTTATGGAGAGAAGCTCTAGAAGTGTATGGTCTGCGCATAAGTCGTAGCAAGACGGAATATATGGAATGTAAGTTCAGTCTGAGAAGGGAAAACCCCAATATAGAGGAGAAGATTGGAGAAAATATCCTACGAAAAGTTAAAAGTTTTAAGTATCTTGGGTGCATCATACAGGATAATGGAGAGATTGAACAGGATGTAAATCATAGGATCCAAGCATGTTGGTCAAAATGGCGGAGTGCATCTAGTTTTATATGCGAAAAGTGCCTTTAAAACTTAAAGGTAAATTCTATCGCACCGCTATAAGACCGGCTATGCTGTATGGTACAGAGTGTTGGGTGGCTAAAGGGGAGCACGAACATAAGCTGAGTGTGACAGAGATGAAGATGTTGAGATGGATGAGTGGTCATACGCGATTGGATAAAATAAGGAATGAAGATATAAGGGAGAGAGTTGGAGTAGCACCCATTGTGGAAAAGATGGTTTGTTTAGTAAAATAAATTTTGGTTAATATATATATTTGAAAATGTTTTCTTAAATTTCTTTTGATTTATTTGTTGAAAATGTCTGGGCTATATTGAGATCACATTAATTTGAATGAATCTAGGTTCACACTAAATAGATTGAATGTATTTATCAAACCTCAACAGCGACAAAAACACACATGAACCAAAATTTATTCTAATAAAGACCTAAACTATTTACCACAACACAATTACAGAGGATAATTTCAAAAACCAAAAAGTGTCTATTCAATAAAACACAACATAAATCAGAAATTAACCCTCATTTTCATCAAAGGAGAAAATATTATATGAGTAAAATACAAATGAACCAAAATTTATTTTACTAAATGTCGAAACTTCTATCATAGTGTGTCATATCCTCTCCAAGATAATTCATATCCTGTGCATGATAAAGGCTGGAGCTTAACTGAATCATTGATCCACCATCTAAAAGGTTCAACTGCAAAAGAAGTAAATCATATATTAGCAAATGTACTAACATGCACAAACACATTTTTGCCTAATCAAAAGCAAATCAATGTTACTTCACTTAGAGCTGGCTTTTTCTTTTTCTTTGATGCTTTGCTATCTTTTTTTTCCATATTCGATCCCAGTTTATTCTTAGGATGTCCTCTTGTTCTAACACGTGGGGGACTTTGAAGGTTGTTAACATCATTTAACGTAACATCTTCATGAGATAATGAACATTTACCTTTACTTTTTTCTTGATATTCTTGCATCTCAGCCATTACATTATCAAAAGTGCAGTGCAGAATTCCAGTCAACTCCTCAAATTCTGATGCAAGTTCACAAATATTGTGCGAGCAAAACACCAAATCATCAAATCTGTTGCTTCTTGGCTCCAATAAAGGCTCGTCCTAGCTGCTCTTGATATGTGTGTGCCTCCTCTTTATGTTCTTACTCCAGTGTTGCAATATATAGTTTGGTACCACTTTATATACTCGCTCAAAGCTTTATGCACTCAAAGAATGACAGCACAATATACCCCTTGACTCAAACAATAAGCACTGGCATTTTTGCATGATATCGCATCGTATGTAACAACAAACTTGTTGAATGTTGAGTTAGAAACCTGTTCTACAACTTTATATTCTGTAAAACCTAGAGCAGACTGCGTTGATCTTGTGATGCAATTCACCTTTCTTTGTAATTATGCTTGAACTTTCTTGAACTTCTCATGAGTATATACATGCTGAAATTGAGCCTCTATTGATGATTTTGTTACACATGGTATGTTAGTGTGAAAATCTGCAGCATCAAATTCTCTCTCTCTTTGCTCTCTACTTCCTCGACAATTATCATATTGCTTCACAAATTGAATCAAAGAGCTATTGCATGTAATAATCTTGTTAAAAAAAGCATGCATGTTCTTGCTCCTTTGTGTGCTTTTCATCCCTGTCCAAAAGTGGTGATCAAGATAAACTGGAATCCATAAATAATGATCTTTATATAGCTTTGCAAAAGGGATAGAATTTAGAAATCAGATACAAAATGAACCGAAAGTTATACCTGTTTTCATCGAAAAATAACATCAATTAATTCGAATAAAACCAGGGTTACCTAAAAGCCACTTACTTCCTCCAACACCATACTTCATCAAAAAATTATTCCAATTTTTGTCAAATGCATCTCTTGTAAACAAGTTCCAAACAACATGACTCATTTTTTGTTTAATTTCTTCATAATATGCCAAATACACCACCTGTGAATTGTTGTTGGCATACAGGTCTTAATAACCCTTTGTATCAATGCACATTGATGGGTAAGAATCTCTTTTGGTGCCTTTCCTCCCATGCAACAAAGCCAATATTCAAATAACCATTTGAATAATTGAATATCCTCAATTTTTCATCAAAGCACATCCAAGAAGTGTCGATTGACTATGGTGATTCACACCCACAAAAGAACCAAAAACCAAATACCAAATTGTATTTGCAATGGACACGAAAAGGAATATCCGTTATGAACCAAAACTAGTTACGTGTATGAATCGAATACTATATCACGATGAACCGACACCAGAACGAAAAAAATTACCTGTTTGTGTTGTAAGTTGTATCAAATGAAACAACATCTCTAAAATACTCATACACAGCCCTACTTCTTGCATCAACCCAAAATGTATTTTTGATAGAGTGATCAACTTCAAGATTAAGCTTAAAAAAATTTTTGATTCTTCTCTTTTATTCTTAATAAGTACTTCCCAAATTCTTTGGCATCATCTTCTTCAGAAACATTTTGTACTTTCCTTGTAATGTAATTCCTCACATCTTTTTTCAATAAAACTTATTTCATAATGACCACCTACTATTGCTACAAATGACTGATATGTTTTACTCAGTCTAATTCTGGCTTCCTCATTATTTTCAATGATACGACGCACAAACATGCTTAGTTCCCTATGTTATTTAAGCATCTTTGCTCGATCTGGAGAGTAAGGATGTGAATGATTCAGAACAACTTTAGAAATGATAAAAGACCAACGTCCTTCAATATACATACATAAATCCTGACTGGATAGTTTTTCCCTACTGAGGGGAGTTGGAGATATCTTGGATTTCTATTTTTCCTTTCTACTACGTGTAATTAATTGATTCTTAATTTCATCTTCCTTCCGAGTGGTGTTCCTTATTTTCGTAGAAATACCAACATGGAATAATCTTTGCAGAACTTTCCATCTTCTTCGAGTGTCTTGAAAGTCATCCCAATCTTTGAAATAAATTATTGTCGACAACACACTTGGACTACGAAATGAACCGAAATATTATCATAACAACACCATTGTGAAATAAGAAATTAACCAAAAATTGTGCATTCTATAAATTTAGAAACTCTCGCATTCTATATAAATTCAAATTCATAAACAACATTGATTTTAGCAAAGAAGGATGAAATTATTCACTATCACTTTATTAAATTGCATTAGATTTCATTTTATTCCATTCCATTCAATTCAAAATTGTTGAATAATAAACCAAATATTATCATAACAACACCATTGTGTAATAACAAATGAACCGAAAATTATGCATTCTATAAATTCAGAAACTCCTGCATTCTATCCAAATTCAAATTTATAAACAACAATGATTTTAGCAAAGAAAAATGAAATTATTCATTATCACTTTATTCAATTGTATTAGATTCTATTCAATTTAAAATTGTTGAAGAATGAACCGAAAATATTATCAAAATAACACCATTGTGTAATAACAAATGAACTAAAATTTGCGTTCATAAACAACACTGGATTTTAGCAAAGAAAAATGAAATTATTCATTATCACTTTATTCAATTGCATTAGATTCTATTTCTTTCCATTCAATTCAAAATTGTTGAAGAATGAAACTAGATAAAATTAAGAATGATCCAAACCTCGTCCACTTGATTCGATTCAAAAGAATAATCCAAATCACTCTCTTTCAACTGATGCAAAATTGAATCATTCATTGTTTTGAAACACGCAAAACCTAAACGATTTTAATTATACTATTTGATTTAAAAAAAAATAAATGCAAATCAAAATTTGAAGAGAAAGAGAATAAAATCAGAGGAGAACACAATGAAATCGAAGAAGAAAACAAAAATCTGAAGAGAAAGGGACAACAATCAGTCAAAAACACAGATAAATCAGAAAAGAAGAGAAGATTTACATTGAAGAGGAATGAAGAAGGGGAGGTTTACGTTAAAAGTTTGTTATAAGTGGCACATCGTGTGACTCTAAATCACTTCGTTGGACTTGGTTAGTAAAATCACTTGTAGAGCATTATTGTTTGGTTAGTTATGTACTACTACATTTATTCTCTAGTTGATGCGCTGCCACTTCTTTAGAAATAGAAAATTTTTTTGTAGTAATTGGTAGAAAGTTGGAGAGATAGAGATATAGAGGAAGAGAGTGAGAGAAACTTTTAAGGAAACAATTAACTAAATAGGAGGATTTGGTCAACACATACCACATAAATTTTAGGAACAAGAATTATAAATTTAGAGAAATAAAAAATAAAACTGAGCTACTTATCTAACTGTTTAAGTTTAACATGTAACCACCTCTTTTCTATTTTTATTTTATGATAATTGCAACATGTTTTTTTAATTTTCTTTTCTAAACTATATGTTAAATAAGTGGTCCACCAATTAAAAACAATAATTTTAGCAATTTAAATTGTGAGAAATACAATTAGAAACATAGTTGTAAAAATCAAACCGGACCAGCCGGTTCGACCGAAAAATCGATAAACCAGACTTTAGTATGGTTCGATTTACTCTTTGGACTGTTTAAGGAAAAAAACTGGTATGAACCAGTAAGAATAGGATCAAACCAGTCAAAATTGACGAGAACTGGTGCAAACCGAAAATTTTTTTTTTAAAACGTCTCCACCAGGTTTAGAACCAGAAACCTTAGAGCAAAAGCAACCTCCACATGCCACTCAGCCATTGCGCTTCTAAGTAGTATATTTGACAAATATTAATTATATAGTATACATAAATATCTAATTTAATTTAATTTTTGATTTTTCTATTTTCAAATTAATTATATTTTAATTATATACCATTATTAATATAAATATAAATTTCACTAAAAATTTATTAATTTACTTGATCTATTTTATTGCTAGTATTGTGATTAAGGTTATTTGTTTTGATATTAGTGTTAAAATCTACTGATATTATAGTTAGATGATAGGCTTTGTGAATTAATTATTTTTTTATTGTGTCAAATTAAGATACTATTGTAGTATTACTGATAAATTTTATAGTTTTTTTATATTAGTTATTTTTAGAAGTTGAGACTTGATTCTTCATAAAATATTAGTGAAAATATGTATTTCAAATTTTAATTTTAAGTTTTAACTATTTTATATTTTATATTTACGTGAGACCGGTTTTATCGGTTCAACCAGTGATTTATCGGTTGAACCAATAAACCAGTGAACTAGTAACTTGACCAGTTCAATCACCGGTTCGATTCTGACAACTATGATTAGAAATAATAGAATGAGCATTTTGTGTATCCAACATTGTTGCTTTCTTTTATGTTAAGTGGTAAATAAAATTGTTGTTTGTTCAACCATTTCTGCTTATCATATTTTGCTATAATAATAATTATTGCAGGAAGAAACACAACACCATTGATTCCTTTTATCTATTAATATTATAAAGTCGAGTAGTAAAGCATGAGATAACGCCACATATCCCATGCAAGGAATTTAGGCAAAAAACACTGTATCAAAATGTGCATATATAGTGATAACCTACATACATAAAGGTTTTTATTTTATGCATCAACACATACATTATAACACAATTCATGTCATCCATGTTGCATTTCACATGCAATTGATTAAAAGCAGTAATGTTATATTCGTCAATATTGTTCCATAGGGTTTAGGTCCTCTGCTAAGGTTTTGGTGCGGGTTTTGAGTGGGGAATCCTAATTTTTCACCTCTGTGTGCTTTACTCATCAGATCGGTGTGATTGTGAGCAATGGAAGCAAGGAGATCAGTGAATGGTGGAGGAGGAGATGATCACGAGAGGATGAAGAAGAATGGAGTGGTAGTTTTTTATGATAGTGATATTCAGGAAGGATTAGAGATATGAAGGAAGAGCCTTGTGGTTGCATTTTGGCGGATAAATCATTTTTCATTGGCACAATTAGACCTCCTAGTTTGCTATATAGAGACAACTTAAAGGTTTTCGCGTTACTGATCATGGAGACACCACCTTTTAGTTTTTCTTTAATAGAGAACAAGACTTGATTCGGGTGGAGAAAGAGATTCCATGGCTCCTCAAGAATTATATTATCAATATATAAAGATGGAATAAAGAGATGAGCGTTGCTGCTGAAAAATTTTTCTTTGTCCCGATATGGATTCAACTTTGGAGTCTCCCAAAGTACTATAAAACAACTGAATTAAAAAGGAAAATTGGTGTTGTGATTGGGGAGGTACTAGATGTCAGAGTATTTGCGATGAAAGGGAAGAAATCAAGGATTGTGAAAGTTCAAATCAACCTTGATGTTACCCAAAAACTGAGGAAGACCGTGAGGATTGCAGGACCAAATAGTAAAATTATGGAGATAGACCTGAAGTATGAGCATATAGGATATTTCTGCACATACTGTGGTCATCTAGGACATGAATGGAGAAGTTGCAGCACCTTGATTGATGACACAATTCAAGGAAAAATGGTGGAGGAAGGTTGGGGTGAGTGGTTGAAAGTAGACAAAACTGGTAAGAAGGTGACACACTTGAAAGAAAACTAGCAAGCAAATCAAGGTTCTAATTCAAGTGATTGGAGAAGAAACTCTAAGAAACCCATACCAGTTAATCTTTTCAGAAGCATGGCAACTTTATCACTGAAAGAGAAGCAAACTCAGCAAGGCAATGAGGTAAATGAAGCTGCCAACAATGGAGGGGTTGTTGAGGTGGTTAATAGAAGTCCTCTAATCGAGATGCAATGCGTTAAGGGGGGAGATGCAAACCGAGCTACGAAATAGACAAGGAATATTGATGATAATCAGAAAATTATATGCATTGTTAGCTCTACTAAAGATGGACAAGGAACAAATTCTGTGAAGTCAGTGCAAAATAATCAACAAATTAGAGGAACTCATTGAAAAGTTGGTCTTAATAGCAAAAGCCAAAGCTTAAACACTTGGCTAGGAAAGATGATCATAATTCTCCAAATGCAGTGGGTGTTAAAAGGAGGTCAGGAGGGGTAGAGGATGAAACTTGGTGGAGGAATGAAGGCTCTGATAATTTGATTATGGCTAAATTGAGGGAGTGTGCCAGCTTGCAATTGGCGCCCTAGGACCAATGAAAATGATGATGTGGAACTGTCAGGGTTGGGAAAGACCTTAACAGTTCACAACATCCAAGGGATTAAAAGATCCCATTCCCTCGAAGTATTATTTTTATGTGAGACAAAAAATAATTCTTCATTTATCAGGAGACAGTGTCAGAAGATTGGTTTCAGATAAGCAATCTATGTAGAACCACAAAGTACGATCGGTGGTCTAGTTTTGGCATGGAATATTGATGCTCAGGTAACAGTTATTGATTCAGGAAGTTTCTTCATTCACTTTCATTGGCCAGACAAAGGGAAGAATATATTATGGGTTGTATTTGTTGTTCACCTTCATAGCAAAGAGCAGTACCATAATAACCAGTACTCGAAGATCCTTCAGCGAATCGAAGGTGTAAGGGAGCATTATTTATTGATTGGAGACTTCAATGCTATTTAGGGTCAGCATGAGAAAGAGGGAGTCAAACAAAAATCAACAAGCTTTATAACAAGTTTCAATGAACTCATGGATGCTGGCAGCCTAAAAGTATAGGCTATGAAGGCTGTAAATTCACTTGGTATAATAGGCAATTTGGAGAAAACTTAATTAGAGAAAGACTGGATAGATGTCTTGCTTCTAATGGATGGTTGGCTATTTATCCTTATACAAGGGTGAGTCACTTAGAGGATGTGAGTTCTAACTACCGGCCAATTATTATTAAGTTTGACCAATAGCTTATGAGGCCGAAACGGCGATTCAGATTTCAAGAAAGGTGGTGCGAATTGGAAGAGGTGAAATGCATCATTAAGAAGGGTTGGCAATTGAATATCACGGGTTGAGTTATGTATGTTTTATTCAGCAAGTTGAAAATTTGTCGCTATTAACTTGTTGAATGGCAATCTACTAACCCAAATAACTCAGCCAAGTTAATTGTGGAACTTACTCAAAAATTGGAAGTAGAGAAACAGAAGGCTCAACTAGCAAATAAGTGACTTATTTTAACTATAGAAGTTGATCTTCAAGACGCTCGTGAGAAGGAGGAGCGGTATTAGAAAGAAAATCCCGAGTGAAATGGTTACGATAGGGATACCAAAATACAAATTTTTTTCACGCCAAATTTCAAACTCGAAATAGACAAAACAGATAGATTAGAGAAATTGAAAGATGAAGATGGGTTGTATAGGTCTAATGTTGAGGGTATTGGGGAAGTAGCGAAAACTTATTTCAAGAAACTTTATACTAAATCAATCCTTAAGGACATAGAGGAGGCATTAGGAAGACTAGCTAGAAAAGTTGATGACAGAATGAACTACGTACTTACGAGACCCATTTTTGAGGAAGAAGTTAAAATAGCAGTTTTCTCTATTAATTCCTTCTCAGCACTGGGTAAGGATCGATTCACAGCAAAGTTCTACCAGTACTACTGGGAGATTATCAAGAAGTAAGGAGATCATTCAAGTATGTGACAGCTTTTTCTCTGGAGGTAAAATGCTTTGATCTTTAAACCACACACAGATATGTTTGATTCCTAAGGTTATAGGTGTTGATTCTATTGCTCAGATACAGACTATCAGTCTGAGTACGGTATTCTATAAGATAATTTCGAAGATATTAGTTCAAAGGATGCAGTTTTGTATGGATAAAATTATAAGTGTAACCTATAACACCCTAGTTAGCCTAAGCCTTACCTCGCATCGTAAAGCAAAGGTTAATCAAAGGTTACGACAATTCTAAAGCTCATGCATATACTATATAGAAAGAATTAATATAATCTAGAAGCCCGATGAAGGATATAGCTCAAAAATAGGATTTGAAAAGCGCAAAACGTACTAACGGAGCTACTAAATTAAAGCACAAGATATAGATATAATATAATAAAAGATATGAGTTTAATATCATAAGAATCTAGCCACGGCTAGCAGAGTTTAAGCCGGCTAGCCATATATATAGACAAAACAGAATCTGAAGTTTAAAATAGCTTATACAAGTTTTTCTCTCTCAATACAAGTCTCTAGAAAAAAGCAAGATACAAAAGTGAGAGATATGTAAACAAAGTAATCAAAAAGACCCCAAAAAGTATCATGATCCTCCACTTCTGTCACCATCCAAACAACTCACCAAGGTGGGTTGTGACCTGCATCCGAAAAATAACAACAGAATATGGTATGAGAACCGGGGGTTCTCAGTATGGTAACAGTGCCCAGTGATGCAAGATATAAGACCCTGGGACTCCAAAGGCAATCCTAGACTTCATATCCATCACAAGATTCAATCTTAAGGCATAACTAAAAACAGTAAAGCATATACAAAACCTTAACATAACTTAAAAGCTTAATATAACTTAAGGGGCAACCTAACTTAAGGGATTTTCTAGTCTAACAGTTCTTCGTTGTCCCACAGCCTTCACCAACCTATCCTCCATGCGATCCCATCGCCACCGCCTTCCAAACCTCCTCAATCCCAGTAGAAAACACAGATAATTTCAATGCAAGTAAAACATAAGTAGATGCATATAAGGCAAGTAATTCAAGTAAGCAAGTAGACATGTTATACAATTTAGGCATACAATTACAAGTCGGCAAAGCAAACAAGCAATTAGAAGATGCACATGATGAATTCCTGTCCTATTGGCTGTGATATCACATTGTCAGTTCAACTGCCAATCCGACACATCTCCATAGAGATGTCGCCCTTCGGAGTCATCATTGGGAACCCCCGAGTTATGGTGCTCGGATCACCGTCCAGGATTTTGTGCCCACACACTCTATTGACCCGAAGGGATGCGAGCGGGATACTCTTGCCACAGACCTCACATCTCAACGTAAGTTGGATTAACCACCATCCTTACACCGCCGCCGCTACCTCGACAAGCGAGATCAACCACCGTCCCTGCCAGGCGCATAGCGTCTCAACAATCTCAGTATAAAATGATACATCAGTGGTTTTTCAGAAAACATTTTCAGTACATCATGGATCCATCATCTCTTTTTGAGTCCTCGACTCATCTCAACCACTGTCAAATTCAATATTTCCATTCCGAACTCATTAGTTCGTCACTTTCTCAATTCATACATCTTTCACCCTTCTCGGTCCCCCCAAATCCATCCTCAGTACACCAGAAACCTAGCCTCCGTTCTCTAACTTTTTAAAGAAATACCAAATAAATTCTTCTAAGACCTTTCCCATGTTTCAATGCCCAAAAATAAGCCCAAAAATCTTAAAATGGTGTCACAGAAGCTTACAAGCTTGTTGGGAGGGTGAAATAGTTGAAAACAAAGTTTAAGTTTGAAAAACAGGGCATGTGCGTACGCACAGGGATGTGCGTACGCCAGGGGGTGCGTGCGCACGCCCAGAGAAAATTTCAAAACGTGTGCGTACGCATAGAGGTGTGCGTACGCACAGGCACCAAAGTTTGCAATTTTGTTCGCTCGCACAAGATGTGCCAGCGCCCTCAACAGACTGCCCTTCCCAACGTGTGCGTGCGCACAGGTTGTAAAACTCCATTGGTTATGTGCACGCACAAGTTGTGCTAGCGCTCTAAACATGAAGCCTTCCACTGCATGTGCATATGCACAGGCCTGTGCGTGCGCACAGGTTTAAATTTTCACAGGGGTGTGCGTGCGCACAAGGCTGTGCGTGCGCACATACCAGAAATCACAAAATTCTGCAACTTTGCAAAATTTCAGATTTTGACACCAAACTTCCCACAATCATATACTCCTCTACCAAAATCAGATTTCCACAAAACTTAAACCATTTTAAAGCTTGTTCAATCATCTTTAATTTGGTATAAAAAGCATCTAATTTCAAGCGAGGTAGCTCAAGATATGATTCATGGAAGTTCACTAAAATTTTCATTTTACCAAAAGTTCACATGCTGCCAATTTCTGAATTTTCACATTTCAAACCAACCAAAACCACTTTAACTTCATCCCACATCAAACCTTACCATTTGCCATTCCTCAATTCACCCCTCCACCTTATGAGATCATCAATTCTCATTATAAAATACATGGTAATACACTCATATTTCCACCAATACATCAATCAAATATCAATTCACCCTTACCAACCATCATTATAATCAATTTTAAGCTAGATCTCCAATATCATGCTACCAACATCAACATTGCAATTTATCAACATTCCAAATCATCAAATCATCATACATTATCATACAACACTTCCATCAACATAGCCAAATCTCACCAATTCATCATTCATCATTCATCATATCTCAACCAACCAAACAATCAATACAATCCAATCCTATCCTGTAGGTCACTAGCCTAAGTGTCCATGAATATTATATATTACATAGAGAAAATCGAAACCATACCTTGGCCGATTTCTAATATGCCAAAAACTCAAAATGAGCACAAGTTGAGCTTTCAACCACAATCCAAGCTACCAATCAACTCCAACAAGCATCAACTTAATTCCAAAGGCTTCCAAACTCACAATAATCAAGCTATATACACACAAATCATAACTAATCAATCTAGGGCTCATCATAATTAAAATTTCATAAGATTTTAAAACCTCTTACCTTTCCCAACAGTTTTGGAAGCCAAACCCAATAGTAATCAAAGGCTAGAGTGTACCTAAACACCCAAAACACAAGATTTCACTCAAAACCAAAACCCCAAAATTTGAATTTCATAAGGGAACAAAACTGGACATGAAATTTCAAAAAGCTTACCATAAGACTTAGTTAGAAGTGGCTGACTTAGCAAGAGCTTCGCGTAGCCGCTGACAGCATGCAAATTGGAGCACCGTAGCTCGAGATATCGCGGATTGAAGTGAGAAGTGAATAGTGCTTCTTCCCTCTTCTCCCTCTTCTCTTCTCAGCTGGTGTGGGTGTATTTGTGAGAGTGTTATGACTGATGGGTTCACTAATGGACCTTTCTATATGTTGGGCTTGGGCCCGGTCCAACCCGTTAGCATTTTTAGCCCGTTTGGCCCACCTTTGGGCTAAACCTTTAAAATTAACACCCGGTTTTCCATTTCTAATATTTTTCTAAGGTTGTTGACTGTTTTTACTATTTTCGCATAGTACCGGGTAGACTTGAACCAGTCTGACCGGTTCAGCTGTCGGTTCGTGGTTTTTCTCGGTTTTTCGCAGAAAATACATTTTCTGACTCAGAAAAATCTACCGAGTCCAAAAATCATATTTAAATCCTCAAATTCTCACTCTAAATTTTTGGAACCTAATTTGGACAATATTAATTAACTAATTAGGTGGTTATTTAGTCACGGTTCTTACAAAACCGAAGCACTTTCATTAAAGGCAGGTTGATTAGAGACAATATCCTTATAGCGCATGAGTTTATGCATTACCTAAAGAACAAGAAAACATGGTAATTATGATTTGGCTCTAAAATTCGATATGAGCAAGGCATATGACCGAGTTGAGCAAAACTTTGTTTGGGAGATGCTAAAAAGGTTAGAATTTCGTCAGAAGTGGATTGGTTGGATACAGGAGTGTATGACTATGGTTTTCTATTCAGTTCTTGTGGTGGATGCTCTCATGGTTTTTTTAAGCCCACGAGGAGTTTTCGGCAAGGAGAACCCTTGTCCCCCTATCTATTCCTCAGTTGTGCAAAGGATTTCTCTCATCTGCTCCACAATGATGAACAGAGACATGAGTTTTCAGGTCTAAGGTTAAACCGACGATGCCCTACCATTAGCCATTTGTTTTTTGAAGATGACTCGATTTTATTTGGAAAGGCCAATGTCCAAACTTGTCAGAACTTACTTCGGCTACTACAGGAGTATAATGAGATTAGTGGTCAAATTACTAATATGAACAAATCATCGGTCTTCTTTAGCTAGAATACTCTGGAGGAATTACGCCACGAGCTTGCTGAGATCCTACAGGTTTCACATGTTAGCTCCTAGGATAAATACTTAGGCCTTTGATGACAAGTCATCTTAGCCTATTTTAACTAGTCTTTTTCTTTTGTTTTCATTAGAATTATGCACTTTCTTGAGCTACAAGCAAGCCAATTAGGTAGATTTTCATGTTTCCTTTGATTTAATCAACCATATATGAATTCATGCTATTTCATGAGGTTTTATACTATAATTGTTACATATTATGAAAGAATGAATATCTCATGATTTTAAGCATAGCTTTGATGTGTTTGGTTGATTAATGATAGGTGAAGAAAGCTTGGAGAAAGGTTGAAGCAAGAAGGAATAGCTAGGAGTAAAGAGAAGACAATGGAATAAGTGAAATTGAACCAGGAAGCAAAAAGCTAGACCTAAAGTTAGCATCAAACTTTTGCACAAACTTTTGGTTGAAAAGTTAGCCCCAACGTTAGCCCCCTAACTTGGAGACTAACGTTGGCATGATGAAAATCACTCCCTGGTACCAAAAGTTTGCGCCAACGTTAGCCCCCTAACTTGGTGGCTAACGTTGGCACATGAAAATCACCCCTGGGCACCAAAAGTTTGCGCCAACGTTAGCCCCCTAACTTTGAGGCTAACGTTGGCATGAAGAAAATCTCCCTGTGCACCAAAAGTTTGCGCCAACGTTAGCCCCCAAACTTGGTGGCTAACGTTGGCACATGAAAATCACAAGGGGAGAAGCAAAAGTTTGCGCCAACGTTAGCCCCCTAACTTGGTGGCTAACGTTGGCACATGAAAATCACAAGGAGGAGCAAAACTTTGCGCCAACGTTAGCCCCCTAACTTGGTGGCTAACGGATCATGGAGGGGAACTCAACAAATTCTAACAATCATGGGAGTAATATCCCCACCTTGGATGATAATGTAACCCATAGTTCGAAGCAACTATCCAGAGCCATGAATGATGTTGCCCAATGGTTTGAAGCTTTTCCACAAGGAAGCCTTATCGGATGGGAAGAACTGATGAATGGGCTCCTAGTCAAATTGAACCCATCACAAAGACTTGTTAAGCCAGAGGCAGAAGTGCATCCATTCACACAAGAGAAAGAAATTGAAGGTGCTAGTGCAGTAATGAGCCAAAACAAGCAGATACATCAGCAGACTCTACAACAACTGGACATGATGGCTAGGAAAATCACTGAGTTGAGACATGCGGTAATGCATACATACAACCTGACTCAGAGCTCATATGGGAGTAATCAAGCTGAACACAGTTTTGGGGTCATTAACCATGAGCAACAGAGTTATGAGCAACTACAATCTCCAAGCAATCACTCTAGCTGCATAATGTAGGCTTCAAGCATGTTGGATGAACTAGTTAACTATTCTGCTGTTTCCTAGTTTTCAGTTTTATTGCTTTTGAAAAAGAAGAAGAAAAGAAAAAAAGTTATTATACATGGTTAATTTGATGCATGAAACCCATTGGCAAGGTACTAAGTTTGGTGTTCTCACACCAAAGTAAGTTCAAAAGCCCATCAATAAATCAGCCAGACTAACCATTGTTTCCAAGTGCTTGGGGAACAAGCAATTTTCCATATCATTGCAGAGGTCCATACAAGCTTTTGGAAGGATTAAGAATCATCAATCAAAGAAACAAAAGATGAACCTAAAGGCCATATAGCTTTGATGTGTTTGGTTGATTAATGATAGGTGAAGAAAGCTTGGAGAAAGGTTGAAGCAAGAAGGAATAGCTAGGAGTAAAGAGAAGACAATGGAATAAGTGAAATTGAACCAGGAAGCAAAAAGCTAGACCTAAAGTTAGCATTAAACTTTTGCACAAACTTTTGGTTGAAAAGTTAGCCCCAACGTTAGCCCCCTAACTTGGAGGCTAACGTTGGCATTATGAAAATCACTCCCTGGTACCAAAAGTTTGCGCCAACGTTAGCCCCCTAACTTGGTGGCTAACGTTGGCACATGAAAATCACCCCTGGGCACCAAAAGTTTGCGCCAACGTTAGCCCCCTAACTTTGAGGCTAACGTTGGCATGAAGAAAATCTCCCTGGGCACCAAAAGTTTGCGCCAACGTTAGCCCCCTAACTTGGTGACTAACGTTGGCACATGAAAATCACAAGGGGAGAAGCAAAAGTTTGCGCCAACGTTAGCCCCCTAACTTGGTGGCTAACGTTGGCGCCACAAGTGCACAAGGTAAGGCCAACGTTAGGGCCAAAGTTAGACCCCTAACTTTGGCACCAACGTTGGTATCAGATGGATATAGTTGCTGATATGAAAAGTTTGGGCAAAAGTTAGCCCCCTAACTTTTGCTCAAACTTTTGGTCCAACTTTTGCAAAACTCCAACCCGGTTCAATTGGTTCACTTTGGTTCTTCTCCAAACTTCAAGAGCAATCAACCAAGGCCTCTTTCAACCCAATTCCACCAAGAGCAAAGGCCCAACTCAAGGCTTGAAGATCATTGGAAGAAAGTGTATAAATAGGATAGAATTCAAGTTCTTCGGGGAGCTTTCTTTTGGAATTTTCATAATAGTTTTCGGAGAGTTTTGGATATTGAGTGATCTTTAATTTCTTTGTTTTGGGGAAGGAGAATTCACTTCTCTTCCTCTCAGTTTTATTGCTTTCAATTTCAATTACAATTGTCTTGGATTTTGGGTTGGAGAATTGAAGAAATTCTGTTTCAATCTCAACCTTGGATCTCACTGCTTTATTTACTGCTTGATTGAATTTCAATTTCTGTTAATTGCTCTTCATCCACTTTCTTTGAATTTCAATTTCAATTTCTTGTTGGATCTAGGAAGGCATTGAGATCTAGACTTGGTTTTCTAGTCTCTGGGTCCTGAGATCTAATTTCCCAATTTTACATTTTCTGTTTACTGTTTTCATGTTCATTTACTTTTCTGCTTCAAGATCCAATCTAACCCAAGCCTTCTTCTACTTCTCTGCTTGATGCAATTTACTTTTCCTTGTTTAAATTCTGCAAATCCAATCCCCAATCCCCTTTACATTTCAAGCCATTTACATTTCTTGCACTTTAAGATTCTGCAATTTACATTTCTTGCAATCTAAGTTTCCGC
>NC_029792.2:89766455-89775829 GCF_000816755.2 Arachis ipaensis | reverse complement strand
TGTTCATTTACTTTACTGCTTCAAGATCCGATTCAACCCAAACCTTCTTTTACTCTTCTGTTTGATGCTATTTACTTTCCTTTGTTTAAATTCTGCAAATCCAATCCCCAATTCCCTTTACAATTCCAACCGTTTACATTTCTTGCACTTTAAGATTCCGCAATTTACATTTCTTGCATTCTAAGTTTCTGCTATTTAATTTCTTGTTCTTTAAGATTAAGCATTTTAATTCCCTGTTCTCTTTACTTCCATGCAATTTAATTTCTGCAAAGCACAAAACACTCAACCAAATCTTGATTCGCTTGACTAAATTAACCACTAAGCTAAAATTGCTCAATCCTTCAATCCTTGTGGGATCGACCTCACTCCCGTGAGTTTTTATTACTTGATACGACCCGGTACACTTGCCGGTTAGATTTGTGTGTTTTGGGAGAAATTTATTTTTCACCAAAATACTCATCAGCCTCCTCGCAACTGTGAACAGATAAAAAACAGCCATCTTTAGCTACATTGGAGACAAGGTAATGAAGAAACTTAATCAGTAGAAACGATCATTATTGTTAGCGAGTGGCTGAGAAGTTTTGGTTAAAGCGGTGGATTCTGCTGTGTTTATTTACACCTTAAGCTACTTCAAATTACCAGAGACTCTCATTGACAATGTTCAAAGAAAAATGATACAGTTTTGGTGGGGACTGATAAACCCCTTTGTAGGGTTTATCTTGTGTTGAATTTAGAGCATTTTGACAACCTTTTCTTGCATTTATTCAAAGAAATAGCATGATTTGGTGATTGATCCCTTATTTGTGCTTAAATGTAAAAACATGCTTTTAAACCTATAATTTGATGAATTTCTATTTCCCTTTGATTCTACTAGATGCCTTGATGTGGTTGTTAGTAATTTCAGAATTGAAAAAAGGCTAGGAATGGATCAAGAGAGCAAGTAAGGAAGCATGCAAGTGGAGAAGATCATGAAAAGCCAAAGAATTGAACTCGCCCATAGACGCGCGCGCGCACCAGGCGCTTACGCGCACCTTACGAAGTCACCCATGGACGCGTACGCGCGCTGTGCATGTACGCGTCGGTGCTGATATATGATTTTTTTTTAATAGAATACATGCCTAGCGATTTTGGAGAGTTTCCAAGCCCATTTGGAGTTGGGTTTTAGCGGGAAAAGGGCTAAAAAGACCAAGGAATGAAGGGGAGGCATCATAGAGATTCATACACCCACATTAGGCTAGTTTTAGTTTAGTTTTAGAGAGAGAAGCTCTCACTTCTCTCTAGAATTAGGAATAGGATTAGGTTTAGTTCTTAGATTTAGGTTTTAATTCATGTTCTATTCTACTCATTCTTCTTAATTCCTTGTTGTTACATTCATCATTCCTCTATTGTTGTTATTACTTTCTTCTACTTTGTTTGTAGATCAACTTTTGTTCATTCTATTTTCTTTTAATGCAATTTGAGGTAATTCATGTAGATCTTGTTTTCTTTGATTGTTGTTGTTGATTTCTTACATTCAATTATTGTGAGATTTTATTCTAGTTGTCAATTTAATATGCTTTTCTTTTGTGCCTTCCAAGTGTTTGATGAAATGCTTGGTTGGACTTTAGTGTAGATTTTATCCTTCTTGGCCTAGGTAGAGTAATTAGTGATGCTTGAGTTATTCAACTCCTTTGTTGATTGATAATTAGAAGTTGCTAATTGATTTGAATACCACTAACGCTAGTCTTTCCCTTGGGAGTTGGCTAGGACTTGTGGAATCAAGTTGATTCATCCACTTGACTTTCCTCCATGGTTAGAGGTTAACGAAGTGGTAGCAATGGACAATTTGTGGTCACAATTGAGGAGGATAACTAGGATAGGACTTCTAGTTCTCATATCTAGCCAAGAGCTTTGTTAGTTGTTAGTTTATTTTCTCTGCCATTTATATTTCTTGTCTAAAATCTCAAAACCCCAAACATACTCCATAACCAATAACAAGAACACTTCATTGCAATTTCTAGGGAGAACGACCCGAGATTCAATACTTCGGTTTATAAATTAGGGGTTTGTTTTAGTGACAAACAATCTTTTGTATGAAAGAATTGTTGTTTGGTTTAGAAACTATATTGCAACGAGCTTTCATTTGTGAATTCTAAACCATCAAAAGTCCTCTCATCAGGAACAAAGAGAAAATGAGAGAAAATTTTAGTGGATATAGTGGGATATTGTGTGTAGGAATAAAAATAAAGGTGAATTGGGTTTCAAAGATTTGAAAGCCTTTAATTTGGCTATGTTAAGAAAGTAGAGTTGGAGGATATTAAAAAAATTAATTCACTGGTGCATCAAGTTCTTAAATAATCCAAATATTTCTCCTTTTCTTCTTTCATGAATGCTAAAACTGGCCAAAACTCCTTTTGGACTTGAAGGAGCATTGTGGAAGGTAAGAACGTGATTGAAAGAGGCGCAAAATGGCAAATTTAAAATGGTGCTCAGGTCCAAATCTATAAGGATAATTGGGAGAATAATAAGGAGAGACTTTAGAGAAATACTATGAGTTCTTCAAATTAAAACCTAATTTGGGTTAACCAATTAATCCTTCCTAATTGTACATGGAACGAAAATCTAATTCACAACAATATAGCTCAAATAATTCTGCAAACTTTCTATAAGTCAAGGACCAAATTAACTTATATAGGGGAAGAAAAAAAAAAGATTCTTACTCACTAAATTCTAGTTATCAGATCAGCTTTCAATTTTTTCATCCTCCTTAGGAGTATCTTTCCAAAATTTTCCATTAGAAGGAGCTTTAGCGTTCAATTTGGGACCTCAAATGTCCAGTTAAGGTCAAACTCTTCCTCTGGAAAGCAGTTCATGATGGCATACTTGTCAGGAAAAAGATTCAAATCAAAATTCTAGCAACACTTATTCACTGACCTAGATGTGAAATTGAGGAAAAAATAGTCTTGCATTGTCTAATTAAATGCCCTCATTCAATTCAGGCTTGGTTTGAAATGGGAATTACTAATGCACCTGGAAACTTCGATGAGCTGTAGAAATGGTGGATCTTAAATACAAAGACAATGAGTGTTAATAATGATGGTAACCGCCGACGAAGCTTGACGGCAACAACACGCTAGCCCAAAATCTCAAAGTCTTTGAGAACAAAGACACCTCAAGCTCAGAAATAGTGCAAGTCGTTTCTAATGCCATGGACGAGTTTTTCAAGCTTCTCTAAGAGATTTCTTTTGTTTATTCTCATCTCAACATTTTTCCTTTATTTTCTTTTTAGATGATATGTGTTAATTATTTGGCATTAGCCACTTTTGTTTTGTTGTCTTTTTTAAGACCAACCATTTTATTATCAATTAATAAAGAATTTTTTTAAAAAAAATTAATGAAAAGCAACATACAACATGCATTTACACGTGTTTTCATCAGTTTCCAATACTATGTTTTTTTTATAGAAAAATGAGATACCATGCAAGGAGCTAAGTAGACCTATCAAATCTAGTGATATAGGTAATGCATGGAATAAACTTCATAGTAGCAAGCAATAGAATGAAAATAAAAGCCACTTGATCTCAGATAATATTTTAATTGCACATGACTATATGCATTGTCTTAAAAATAAGAGGCAAAGGATGGAGACTGAAATGGCTGTGAAATTAGATATGAGCAAGGCTTGTGATAGGGTGGAATGGCATTTTCTCTGGTTTATGTTATCTAAAATTGGTTTTGATGGTACTTTGATTGCTTGGAATCAAGAGTTAATCACAACTGTTTCTTATTCTGCCGTTGTGGAAGGTCAATCGTATGGTTTCTTTAAACTAAATAGAGGTATCCGTCAAGGAGTAGACCCTCTATCTCCGTATCTTTTTTTATTTTGTGCAGAAGGTCTCTCCTTCTTACTACACAAGGTAGAACAAAACAGTCTGATTCAAGGTATTCAAGTGTCAAGGAGATGTTCCAGAATCAATCATCTACTGTTTGTGGATGATTCAATTCTATTCTGTAAAGATTCTACGGACTTGTGTGAGAATATTTTGGAACTCTTACATACATATGAGGTATTTAGCGGACAAAAGGTGAGCCTCGAGAAATCCTCAGTCTTTTCCAATCGTAATACTTCGGATTTATTCAGGAATCAATGGGCAGCAACATTAAATATTAATCACATTGGGGCTACAGACAAATATTTGAGCCTTCCTTCTATTGTTAATAAATCTAAAAAAGCTACCTTCAACCTTATCAAGGAGAAGGTCAGGAAACAGATTCTAGGTTGGAAAGGAAAGCTATTATTGATAGGAGGTCGACATATTCTGCTCAAGGCAGTAGGAGAAGCAGTCTCTATATATGCACTTTGCTGTTTTAAGCTCCCCGATGCACTCGTCTCAAAAATTCATAGTATGCTCTCTCAATTCTGGTGGGGACAGCGAGGTACAGAAAGAAATATGGTGTAGATTAGCTGAAATACCATGACTAGACCTAAGAAAGAAGGAGGCTTGGGATCAAGGATCTTAGGGCTCAGAACCTAGCCTTATTGGGGTAGCAGTTTTGGAGAATAACAACACAACCAAATTCACTCATTTCTAGAGTTTTAAAAGAAAAGTATTATCGTTATTGTGATGCATTAAAAGCCGAAGTTGGAAACACACCTTCATGGGGGTGGCGCAGCTTGTTAGAGGGGCGCAAAGTGGTTGAGAAGGGGCTATCTTGGAGTGTTGGTACAGGCTCAGAAATTTGAATCTTTGAAGACCCATGGCTTCCACCTCCTTATCCTTTTTCTGTCCCTCCACAATCAGCTCATCAAGTTGCAAATCTAACAATTTTCTAGGTTAAGAATCTGATTAGTTCAACTGGCCAATGGAACATAAATATGATCCAACATATTTTTACCGAAGACATTAGTAGCAGAATTTTATCAGTATCAATTGAAGGAGATAGAGATAAAATTAAATGGGCCTTCCACAGATCAAACAAATACAATGTTGCTGTAGGCTACCTGATTGCTTACAACTTCTTTCATGAGCCCTTGGAACTTTGCCCTCCAATTCTGAGTCTGAGAGGTCTATGGGCGTCCTTGTGGAAGCTCTCAGTTCCTCACAAAATCCAAATCTTTCTCTGGAAAGCTATTGCCATGAACGTCTACTAGTCTCCGCTCTTCTCCATCGCCGATTTTCATCCACTAGTGAAAATTGTCCTTGCTGTAATGAAGAAGAAGAACCCAGCTTCATTGCCTAGTCAGATGCAGAGAAATTCATGAAATTTTGAGAAAATCTCAACTGAATTAGTGCTTACTTGGTTTGGATGTTCACGAATTCAGCTCATGGTGGATGATGGCAGTTCAAGCAAACAGCAGAACAGGAGGTGAATCTCTGCTACAACAGGTGGCGATAACTCTTTGGATGGCCTGGAAAGAACGGAATAGCTAGATTTTTTAGCACAAACGTCGCAGCGGAAGTGGTAGTTTCGGCAAGAAAGCTATACCAAGAATTGTAGGACCTTCCGCGTCAATCTCCTTCTTAGTGCTTATTACTAATGTTCACTTTTCCCTTTTGATTTCACATTTTGTTTGTTTCTGATATCTTTGGGAGATTTCCTTAACAAAGAAGATCTCCTTTTGCTTTGTTAAGTCCTCTAATATGGAGCTATAGACACTTGTCTCTTTCTATTTCTATTAATGAAATATTATTGACTTTGGATAAAAAAAAAGCAATAGAATGAAAATAATTTATGACATTAAGGTAATGCATCGATTTACTGTTTTTATCAAAAAAGCAACATAGTGTAAAATCATTTGTAATTTTAATTGATTATATCTCATAAATATGAAGGTTTGTAAGAATATGACAATAACAGTTTACTATTTAAGCTATCTTATATGCGTGTCTACGTATAAAATGTGTTTTAAAATCAGCATTAAACAAAAACTGAGACGTTTTTTGTTATGAATAAAAAGTTAAAAACAATTGTGGCAGTGGCAACGTATTTTAGAAAAAAAAAATAGTCATGCTTAGCACAACATTCAATTAATTTTGTTTAATTGAGACGATGATGAGAATGATAATGATGATGATGATGTACCTATATATGTTCAAGGTATTTAAAGTTCTTTTGCTATACTCACTAACTAAATTTGAGGTTCTCTTCGTGTGGCTACAGCGGAGGAGTCCCTTTTGGTGAACCTATCCAAAATAAGTCATTTCTTTAACAATGGATTTTTATCTTCTATATTCACAGGACGGATTAATGGGGGGCAAGTGGAGGCTTGGCTCCCTCAGAAGAAACTAGAATATTTTATGATGAAAAAGCAAAGTAAAATTGATGCAATTTTTAAGAGAAAAGTTACTGATAATGTTGGAGTTCAAACAAGTCAACTCTCTAATCTTATTTCACAAGAAGGTCAAGTAAGTGAGCTCGCTAATCTTACTCAAAATATACATCAACATGAAACCAAAGTACCAAGATTAGAAAGAGATGTTGATATCTCTTTACTAGAAAGGGATCCAGGAAAGCGACGTCTAATTTGGCAGTATAATGTCAATGAACGTGATAAGATTCGTAGAGCATACATAATAGCTGGGTCATACCAACCAACAAATATTATCTATCCAGCTTCTGGTAATAACAATCACCGTCGATATTTTCAATCTTCTTGGTTTAAGAAATTTTTAAGTTGGTTAGAATATTCACCAGAAAAAGATGCTAGTCATGATCTTTGTCAAGCTTTACAATGAAAAAATCAAGACATATTGAATGCTTTAACTCTGGTTTCTACTACAAAGACTTTAATCCAAAGAATGAGAGAATCAAGTTGGGAGGCTTTCATAAAAGAAGTTATATTATTTTGTGAGAAATATGAAGTTGAGGTTCTTGATATGAATGCATTGCATATTCCTAGAAGAGGCCCAACTTGTAAAATTGTTGATCAAATTTCAGTGGAGCATCATTACCGTGTTAATTTATTTCTGGCTGTAATTGATACACAATTGCAAGAGTTTAATGGAAGATTCAATGATAATATGGTGGAATTGCTTACTTTAAGTTCAACTTTAGATCCTAGAGATAATTATAAGTTCTTCAGTGTCAACAAAGTATGTGAATTAGTAGAACGGTTTTATCCAGGTGACTTCAGTGACCAAGAGAAATTTCACATTAGAATGCAAGCTCAACATTATGAACTTGATGTTCCTAATCATGTTGAATCAACTAACTTGTGCATAATTTCGGAGTTATGTCAAGGATTAACGAAGACAGAAAAGTCTTTAACATATCCTTTGATTGATCGTTTGATTCGCTTGGTATTAACTCTCCCTGTTTCAACTGCTACAACTGAAAGATCTTTTTCAGCTATGAATATTGGGAAGAATAGACTCAGAAACAAAATGGAAGATGAATTGCTTACTAATTGTCTTTTGATTTACATTGAGAAGAAGATTGCTGAAAGATTTGACATAGATTCTATTATCGGTGAATTTTATGATATGAAGAATCGACGTGTACTACTTCGTTAGTAAAATGTACACTTTTTTTATACTTTAAATATATATTCTCTATCAGTATATTTTTGTAATGCATTTTACATTATAATTTATTTGCATATATTTTTTTATATTATATATTTCATAAGTTGCAAGCAACAAAATTAAAATGAGTACAACAAATGAGATTCAATGAAGATGGTATTTAGAATATAAAGCTTATTTATCTACCTATGCTTTGTTTTGGAAATAACAACATAGTATTAAATTTTAGTGTCACATATATAATACATAACAAACTGAATAGTTGCAAAAACAAAATGAAACGGGTACTATGAATGAAGTTCAATGAAGATGGTTTGTAAAAAATATTTTTTTATCGTATAAAATAATTTATGGTTGTCACAGAAATATTGAATTTATATCTTCAATAGACTCTTAATTTTCATTGCAGAGATCAAATACAAAAATTAACAACTTGAGCCATCACTACAACTTTGATGCAAAAATGAGGATTTGCTCTTAATTTTTTTTTCTTTTTCCATTTTTTTTTTCGATATAATAATCTTTTTACAATAGTTGCAAGTGGAAACCAAAGTGGGTTCTAATGTTTTCCAAAGAAATGTTTAACATCAAACAACAAAAAATCTCAAATGTCCAAGAAAATGCTAACACTTGTACCTTAACGTTTGAAATCTCTTTTACAAAAATCATAAACGCTTGCAAAAAACTATAAAAATATAGCTGAGAAGGAAAAACACACAAATTAGCTTTCAGGAACCCATAAATAGAGCAGTATTATATAACAACTGGAACCAAAACAAGATTCATATTCAGCACTCTTTCTATATACATTAATACGATAGGTACACACAATTCAAGTTCAACATCAAAAATATTTTCAGGAACTCGTTTTTCTTTTCTTTTGATTCTTCATAGAAAGTAATCTTGCAAATATCAAATAAATTAAGAAATTTTATTTTGACATTTAAGAATCCTTTTCTCCTTTTAACTCCAAAACAAAAAGAAAAAAGAATTATAATCTTCCAGGATATAAAGAAGGGTCATATATAGTCCCAAAGTGATTGATCATCAAACATATCTTGATTTAATAATTTAAAATTAAATGGAAGCTCATCATCATGTAAATATCAATTATATGCTAGATATACATCGAAATCATCTCATACAAAATTTTTAAATAGGCACAAACACTCATATTGGCGTTTATAAACAAGACAATTAGTCTAATGAAAATGCTAAAACATCTTTTTATGATTATCTTTGTTTAAAAAATATAACTTATTTATTTGGCTATATTTTAAATAAAAGTAACACTTTTATAACATATGAAAATCAAGTCTTATAATTTACCATTCAATAATTAAAATAAAATATCTTCCTATAATGACAATAATAAAACCATCATTGAATAGCCACCAATAAACAAAAGCATGAATCAAAGTATAATGGCGGCAAACTTTATTACAGACTATCAACAAGGCAACAATAGAGATAAAACAAGAGAGTACCAAGCTATAAAGCAAATTTTTTTTTATTTAAATATATAATTCTCAAAAAGCGATCGTTGTTTCAAGAATATACCAGAAATAATTACTTCTCTCTGTTATCTCTTTCCCACATTTTAACATAATGTAGAATTTGTATAATCATTCCACCCGCAATTTAAAACAGTTAGTAACTCTATCGATGAGTAACATTTTCAAAATGAAAAATGTTTTTGAATAATAAGAGTACCATCGGTTTGTATTTTTACCTTTTTGTTCTTTATTTTTAATATTTTTTATTTTTTAAATTTTTTAAAATAATAAATTTTTTTTATTTTTTATTTTATTTTTATTTTTTTCACAAAATCTAAAAAAAAAATACTGAAAAAAAAATACAAACCAAAAA
>NC_029792.2:89758544-89760665 GCF_000816755.2 Arachis ipaensis | reverse complement strand
ATTGGTGATGGATAAAAATATAATATTCTTTATTTTTATTATCTATTTAATATATTTATTTAATATATAATCTATCTATCTTCCTATATATAATAGGAGAGCATTAGATGATTAAGTATTTGACAAGTGGAGCAGTTATTTGCTTGACTAGGAGTGTTCATGGTTCAGTTTTTTCATAAACTGAACTGAAACTGCACTAAATCATTTTAAATGGCTTAGAAACTGAACCAAACTACTTTGTCAAATAAGAAACTAGTTTTAAACCAGTTTACAATACAGTGCACCAGTTTAAACCAGTTCATAAAAATAAAACCAGTTTTAATAGAAAAAAACCAGTTTAAACTGGTTTATAGGCTAAAACTAGTTTTAACTTTTAACATATATAAAATTAATTTTTACATTTTCTCTCTCTCCCCCTCTCTCTCTCCTTCTTTCTCTCTCTATCCCTCTCTCTCTCCTCCCCCTCTCTTTCTCTCTCTCTCTCTCTCTTCTTCTCTCCCTCTCTCCTCCTCCTTTCTCTCTCTCTCCCTCCTCTCTCTCTTTTTCTTTTCTCTCTCTCTCCCCCTTCCCATCTTTCTCCCCTCCCCTCTCTTTGTCTTTCTCTCTCCCCTTCTTCTTCTTCTCTCTCTCTCTCTCTCTCCATCTTCTCCTTTTCTCTCCCCATCCTCTCTCTTTCTCTCTCCCTCTCTCTCTCTTAACATATATAAAATTGAATTTTATATTCTCTTTCTTACCCTCTCTCTCTTTCTCTCCCTCTCTCTCCCTCCTCTCTCTCTCTTTTTCTCTTTCTCCCTTTTTCTCTTTTCTTCCCCTCTTCCTCTTTTTCTCCTCTTCTCTCCCTCCCTCTCTCTCTCTCTCTCTTCTTCCCTCTCTTTCTCTCTCTCCTTCCCCTCTCACTCTTCCTCTTCTCTCTCTCTCTCCCCCTCTTTCTCCCCTTTCCCTCTCTTTGCCTTTCTCTCTCTCTCCCTTTTTCTTTTCTCTTTCTCTCCCTCTCTCTTCTTATCTTCCTCTCTCTTCCCCTCCTATCTCTCTCACCTACCCCTTTTTCTCCCCCTCCCCTTTCTTTCTCTCTCCCTTTTCTCCCTCTATGCCTTTCTCTCACTCTCTCCCCATCCCTCTTACTCTCTATCTCTTTCTCCTTCTCTCTCCTTGCCTCTTCCCCTCCTCTCTCTCTCTCTCTCTCTTTCTCTCACTTTCTCTCCCTCTCTCTTCCTCTTTCTTTTTTTTGCACTCTTTCTCTCCCTTCTCTCTCTCCTCCTCATCTCTCTCTCTTTTTTTATCTCTCCTTCTTCCCTCTTTTTTCTCTTTTCTCTCTCCCTCCTTCTCATTCTTGTTTTGGAAAAAAGAAGAAGAGAGAGAGAAGAGAGATATAGAGTGAGAGAAGGTTAAGAGAGAAAGAGAAAAGAGAGAAAGAAAGGGAAGAAAGAGGAGAAAGAGAGAGAGGAGGGAGAAGAAAGAGAGAGAAGAGGAGAGAGAAAGAAGGAAAGGGAAGAGAGAGAAAGAGAAATAGGAGAGAGAAAAAGAAAAAAGGGAAAAAGAGAGAGAAAGAGGAAGAGAGAAGGGAGGGAGAGAGAGAGAAGGGAGAGGAGAGAGAGAAACAGAAGGAGAGAGAGAGAAAAAAGAAGGAGAGAGAAAGAGAGAAGGGGGAAGGGAGAGAGGGAGAGAAAATGGAGAGAGAGAGAGAAGAGGGAAAGAAAGAGGAGAAGGAGAGAAAGAGAGAGAGGAAGAAAGAGGGGGGAGAGAGAGAGAAAGAAAAGGGGAGAGCAAGGAAAAAGAGGGAGAGAGAGAGAGAGAGGAAGGAAGGGAGAGAGAGAGGGAGAGGAGGGAAAAGAGGGGAAGGGAGAGAAAATGGAGAGAGAGAGAGAAGAGGGAAAGAAAGAGGAGAAGGAGAGAAAGAGAGAGAGGAAGAAAGAGGGGGGAGAGAGGGAGAGAAGGGGGGAGAGAAAGGGAGAGAGAGAGAGAGGAGGGGAAGAAAGAGGAGAAGGAGAGAGAGAGAGAGAGGAAGAAAGAGGGGGGAGAGAGAAGAGAGAGAAGAGGAAATGGAGAGAGAGAGAGAGGAGGGAAAGAAAGAGGAGAATGAGAGAGAGAGAGAGAGGAAGAAAGAGGGGGGAGAGGGGGGAG
>NC_029792.2:89734902-89756063 GCF_000816755.2 Arachis ipaensis | reverse complement strand
AGGGGGAGGGAGAGAGAGAGAGAGGGGGAAGAGAGGAAAAGAGAGAGAGAGAGAGAGAGAGAGAGAGAAGGGAGAGAAGGAAGAAAGGGGAAAGAGAGAGAGAAGGGAGAGAGGAGGGAAGAAAGAGGAGAGAGAAGAAGGGGAGAGAGAGAGAGAAAGAGTATGTAAAAACTAATTTTAGAGTTTAAATAAAACCAGTTTTAATTTGGTTTAAAACTAAACTGAACCATAAAAACTGATTTTTAATAAACTGGTTTTCATAAAAACTATAGTTTCAGTTCAGTTTTTTATTTAAAAAAACTGGTTTATTTAAAACAGTTTCAGTTCAGTTTCAATTCAGTTCAGTGAAACCATCTTTTTTGCACACCCCTATGCTTGACAAATGTTAATGGCCAATACATGTCAAGTGGCAGTAGCATACTCTTGGCAAATGTATAATATAAAAATAAAAAATTCAATTTCAAATAAAATAATAAGTGAGACATCAATATAAATAAAGTTGTTTGATGCAAACCCATATTTTTCCCCGGTCTTTAAAATATTTTGTTCCCATCTCTTGAAAAATAGAAATAGTTTCATCTCTCTCTTTGGTACAAATCACAAAAAATAGCTGAATGTTATGATTACCTATGTGATGTCAATGCAAAAAAACTAACATGGAATTTTAAGATATACGTGGTAAGACTCTGGGAGAGTCCTAGTGATGAGCGGATAATTTATACGCTTTTTGACATTATTTTTAGTATGTTTTTAGTAGGATCTAGTTACTTTTAGGGATGTTTTCATTAGTTTTTATGTTAAATTCACATTTCTGGACTTTACTATGAGTTTGTGTGTTTTTCTGTGATTTCAGGTATTTTCTGGCTGAAATTGAGGGACTTGAGCAGAAATCAGATTCAGAGGTTGAAAAAGGACTGCTGATGCTGTTGGATTCTGACCTCCCTGCACTCAAAGTGGATTTTCTGGAGCTACAGAACTCGAAATGGCGCGCTTCTAATTGCGTTGGAAAGTAGACATCCAGGGCTTTCCAGAAATATATAATAGTCCATACTTTGGCCAAGAATAGACGACGTAAAGTGGCGTTCAACGCCAGCTTTCTACCCAACTCTGGCGTCCAGCGCCAGAAAAGGATCCAAAACCAGAGTTGAACGCCAGAAATGGATCAAAACCTGGCGTTCAACTCCACAAAGGACCTCTACATGTGCAACACTCAGGCTCAGCCCAAACACACACCAAGTGGGCCCAGGAAGTGGATTTATACATCAATTACTTACTCATGTAAACCCTAGTAGCTAGTTTATTATAAATAGGACCTTTTACTATTGTATTAGGCATCTTTGATCAGTCGTATGCTATCTTAGATCACGTTTGAGGGCTGGCCATCTCGGCCATGCCTGGACTTTCACTTATGTATTTTCAACGGTAGAGTTTTTACACCCCATAGATTAAGGTGTGGAGCTCTGCTGTTCCTCAAAGATTAATGCAAGTACTACTGTTTTCTATTCAATTCATCTTAATGCATTGCATAATTTTCATGTTTTTCATAAAAATTTCAAAAATCAAAAAAATATCTTTCCCTTTTTCTCTCATCAAATTCGAAAATTTGAGTTGACTTTTTTAAAAATTTTTAAAATCAAGTTGTTTCCTATGAGTCAAATCAAATTTTCAATTTGAAAATCTTATCTTTTTCAAAATCTTTTTCAAAAATCAAATCTTTTTCAAAATTCTTAGTTATTTTCGAAAATTTCAAAAATATTTTTCAAAAATCTTTTTCTTATTTTTATATCAAATTTTCGAAAATAACATAATCAATTAATGTTTTGATTCAAAAATTTGAAGTTTGTTACTTGCTTGTTAAGAAAGATTCAAACTTTAAGTTCTAGAATCATATCTTGTGATTTCTTATGAATCAAGTCATTAATTGAGATTTTAAAAATCAAATCTTTTTTCAAAATTAGTTTCTAAAATATCTTCTTGTCTTATCTTTTTCAAAAATATCTTTTCAAAATATCTTTTCTAACTTCCTAACTTCTTATCTTCTCAAAATTTGTTTCAACTAACTAACTAACTTTTTGTTTGTTTCTTAACTTTTTCAAAACTACCTAACTAACTCTCTCTCTCTAATTTTTGAAAATATCTTCCCTCTTTTTCAAAAATTTCTTTTTAATTAACTAATTATTTTTATTTTTATTTTTGATTTCAAAAATTTTCGAAAATTACTAACAATTTTCAAAAACCATTTTCGAAAATTACTAACTCTTTTTCAAAATAATTTTCGAAAATTATCCCTCCCCCATCTCATTCTATTTATTCATTCATATCCTAACATCTCATCTCACATCTCTGCCATCCTCACAGTTGTGTTTCTTCCATTATATTACATTCTTTGTCTCCCCCTCTTCTTCTACTCACACAGGGATCCCTATACTGTGGTATAAAGGATCTCTATTATTATTATTATTTTTCTGTGCCTTCTTCTTTGTCATATGAGCAAGAGCAAGGATAAGAACATTCTTGTGGAAGCAGATCCAGAACCTGAGAGGACTCTGAAGAGAAAATTAAGAGAAGCTAAATTACAACAATCCAGAGAAAACCTTTCAGAAATTTTCGAACAGGAAGAGGAGATGGCAGCCGAAAATAATAATAATGTAAGATGCTTGGTGACTTCACTGCACCTAATTCCAATTTACATGGAAGAAGCATCTCCATTCCTGCCATTGGAGAAAACAACTTCATAGAACGGAGGTAGTTGTCAGGCACACGTTCAGGATTTGAAGAAGGTGATGAATGTCACGGATCATCACCTTCATCACAGTTAAGCGTGAATGAACATTTTAGATAGGAACAAGCGTGTTTGAATGGAAAACAGAAATACTTGCACTAATTCATCGAGACACAGCAGAGCTCCTCACCCCCAACAATGGGGTTTAGAGACTCATGCCGTCAGAGAATACAAAATTTTGATCTAAAATGTCATGAGGTACAAAATAAGTCTCTAAAAGTTGTTTAAATACTAAACTAGTAGCCTAGGGTTACAAAATATGAGTAGACTATGATGGATGATGCAGAAATCCACTTCTGGGGCCCACTTGGTGTGTGCTGGGCTGAGACTTAAGCAATTCATGTGCAGAGGCCATTTGTGGAGTATAACGCCAGTTTTTATGCCAGTTTGGGCGTTCAACTCCAGCTTTTGATCCTTTTCTGGCGCTGGACGCCAGAATTGGGTAGAGAACTGGCGTTGAACGCCAGTTTACGTCATCTATCCTTATGTAAAGTATGGACTATTATATATTTCTGGAAAGCCCTGGATGTCTACTTTCCAACGCAATTAGAAGCATGCCATTTCGAGTTTTTTAGCTCCAGAAAATCCACTTTGAGTGCAGGGAGGTCAGAATCCAACAGCATCAGCAGTCCTTTTTCAGCCTGAATCAGATTTTTGCTCAGCTCCTTCAATTTCAGCCAGAAAAATACCTGAAATTACAGAAAAACACACAACTCATAGTAAAGTCCAGAAATATGAATTTTTCCTAAAAACTAATAAAAATAGACTAAAAACTAACTAAAACATACTCAGAACTATATGAAATTACCCCCAAAAAGCGTATAAAATATCCGCTCATCACAACACCAAACTTAAACTGTTGCTGTCCTCAAGCAACTAGAAAAATAAAATAGAAGACTAATAGGTTGAGAAGCAATAATATCTCAGAGTTTTTTGATTGAAGCTCAGATTCTAATTAGATGAGCGAGACTAGTAGCTTTTTGCTTCTGAACAGTTTTGGCATCTCACTTTATCCATTGAAGCTCAACCCTTTTATTTGCCCTTGCCTTTTGATTTTAAGGGTTACTGGCTTTTTCTGCTTGCTTTTTCTTTTTCTTTCTATATATATATATTTTTTTTTCTATACCTTTTTTTTTTTTTGCAAGCTTTGTTCTTTGCTGCTTTTTCTTGCTTCAAGAATCATTTTTTTGATTTTTCAGATTATCAATAACATGTCTCATGTTCATCATTCTTTCAAGAGCCAACATATTTAACAGTCTTAAACAACAAATTCAAAAGACATATGCACTGTTCAAGCATTCATTCAGAAGACAGAAAGCATTGCCACCACATTTAACTAATTAGAATTTCTCTTATTAAACTCGAAATTTTATTGCCTCTCATTCAAAAGATCTACTACTTTATTCATGTTTGCTGACGATGAAAAAAATAAACTATAGCTTAATTGGAGATAAAATCAAAATAGATACTAACTACTACTATATGACTCCTAAGGTAAACTTCTATTGTTGTTTTTCCATTGATTCTTTGGTGATTGACTTTTCAATTAGGATATATTCAGTTATTCCCATCATGATGCAATGGATCATCACTGCTCTTTTAACTGTGACTTCAGAACGGTTGCTAGTGGACAACAGAGAACGCCCAATGAAGTCCAGCCATCCTCTGGCGACTGGTTTGAGATCTTCTCTTTTGAGTTGATTTGGGACACCTTTTGTGCTGGTGGTCCACCTGGCTCCAGGGATACATATATCCTCTAGAATCTTCACAAATGTGCCCATTTTGGGCGTTCAACGCTGGATTCTGCCCTATTTGGGCATTCAACGCCAGATTCTTGCCTATTTCTGGCGTTGAACGCCAATCCTGCCTTGTTTCTGGTGTTGAACGCCAGTTTTGGGCATGGTCTGGGCGTTCAGCGCCAGCCTTCCACCAATTCTCTGGCGTTTTAGCGCTAGAATTATTTTTCCCTGGGCTCTTACTGTCCTCAAGTGAATCTTTGGTGGGTTGCTCTAGTTTGGGCGTCCAACTCCAGCTTTTGATCCTTTTCTGGCGCTGGACGCTAGAATTGGGCAGAGAACTGGCGTTGAACGCCAGTTTACGTCGTCTATCCTTGTGCAAAGTATGGACTATTATATATTGCTGGAAAGCCCTAGATGTCTACTTTCCAATGCAATTGGAAGCATGCCATTTCGAGTTCTGTATCTCCAGAAAATCCACTTTGAGTGCAGGGAGGTCAGAATCCAACAGCATCAGCAATCCTTTTTCAGCCTGAATCAGATTTTTGCTCAGCTCCTTCAATTTCAGCCAGAAAAATACCTGAAATTATAAAAAAACACACAACTCATAGTAAAGTCCAGAAATATGAATTTTTCCTAAAAACTAATAAAAATAGACTAAAAACTAACTAAAACATACTCAAAACTATATGAAATTACCCCCAAAAAGCGTATAAAATATCCGCTCATCAAGTGGCTAAACCAAGCTGTCCCTAATCATGTGCTTGTGGCGTGTAGGTGTCAAGTGAAAACTTGAGACTGAGCGGTTAAAGTCAAGGTCCAAAGCAAAAAAAGAGTGTGCTTAACTTTGATCAGTCGTATGCTATCTTAGATCACGTTTGAGGGCTGGCCATCTCAGCCATGCCTGGACTTTCACTTATATATTTTCAACGGTAGAGTTTCTACACCCCATAGATTAAGGTGTGGAGCTCTGCTGTTCCTCAAAGATTAATGCAAGTACTACTATTTTCTATTCAATTCATCTTATTTCGCTTCCAAGATATTCATTCTTGATTGGATGAAGATAGCAGGAAAGCAGAGGTTCAGAGGAATGAAAAGCATCTCCATTCGCTTATCTGAAATTCCTACCAATGATTTACATAAGTACCTCTATCCCTATTCTATTATTTATTATTCGAAAACCCATTACTGTTTGATATCCGCCTGACTGAGATTTACAAGGTGACCATAGCTTGCTTCATACCAACAATCTCCATGGGATTTGACCCTTACTCACGTAAGTATTACTTGGACGACCCAGTGCACTTGCTGGTTAGTTGTATCGAAGTTGTGAACCATGGTATTGGCACCATGTTCTTGGCACCATTGCCAGGGAAAGAAAGAGCCATGAATTCTACATAATCAAAGTGTAATCACGATTGCGCGTACCAAGTTGCTCACATTGCCAAGGATTGTTTGAGCCTGGACATCACAATTTCGTGCACCACCTAGCAAGTTCAACGAGAAAGAAGTGGGATTAATTGAGATGATTCTTCAGGATATTAATGTATGTTATTAAAAAAATCCTTTGTAATGGACTAATGGTATTTATATTTTTTGACTCTCTTTTGATTATTGACTATTCCAACTAAACATCTTTCAGGGTGATAAGATTCATGCTTCAATTCCTAACCCGGTTTTGAAAAAGTGGTTGGGTAACATCTAAGAGTTCTGCATGTATGTGATGAGTAACTTCATAGTTGTTGATAACAAAATCAAGTCTAGGGTAACTTCAGTAAAGTGGATCCTCACTTTCTCCAATAGGACCATTGTAAGTCCAGTCGAAAATCCAAGCTATTCCCTTGAAGCATTTCGATTGAAGACTATTCCTGAGTTACTAAATGCTGAAAAGCTTGACAATACCGAACTGTTTGGTTAGTTCGAAATGCATTACTGAAAGCTATCTTAATATGTGTATATTATATTGTTGGCAAAAAATCTGAAAGTTATCTTGGTGTTTATTACTTAAATGTTTCCATCCCCAGATTTTGACTATACTCAATGTGTTTTCTTTCTAGACATGATTGCAGAGGTTGTTGGGAAAGAGGATCCACGAGAGTTGGTTACTGATGCGTGAGCATCTTATCTATCTTTTCCTAGTAAATTTGCATCTAAATTGTTGAATTTAATTAAGAATTAATTATATTTTAGCCACTATGGATGCTATTTTGAGTTTTGTACAATACTATTTATTTTAGGTAGCATTTGGCGGAATTTGATGGAGTTTCTGCAGAGAAAGAGAAGAAGTCAAGGAGATGACCAGCGAATACCGACGCGGACGCATGGCTCACGCGATCGCGCGGAATAGAGGAAATCGCAATGACGCGATCGCGTGCCTGACGCGAACGCGTGGACTGGAATCTGCACAAATGACGCGAACGCATGGACGACGCGGACGCGTCACATGAGCGATCTACAGAAAATGTAGAAAAATGCTGGGGCGATTTCTGGGCCGTTTTGACCCAGTTCTTAGCCCAGAAATCACAGATTAGAAGCTGCAGAATGGACAAATCAAGTTGTCCCCACCCATCATCTGAAGACTTGTTAATTAATTCGAATTTAAATTCAAATTTTATTTTAGGAAAAGATATTATTTTAATTTTAATTTTAGATATTTGATTTTTAAATTTATTAGGATTAGTTATAAAAAGGGATCTGATGCCATCAGATTGTAACGCTGTACATTTTTACCTGAATCCTTATTTTCTCTTTTCCATGAGCAACTAAACCCCCACTGTTAAGGTTAGGAGCTCTGTCTATTGTATGGATTGATAATATTATTTTTCTATTTTAATTCATGTTTTGATTTATAGAAGGTCTAAGGAATTAGGGTCTAGTCATAAATAGTTTGCCATGAATTAAATCTTGCATAATTAAAATAGTTAATAAGAAAAGTCAATCAAGAAAATAGATAACTCTGAAGCCTTAACTGCCTTCTCTATATATTATTCCCAACTTAATTACTTGCCCTTCTTCAATATTTTTTATATTGTTTAATCTCTTTTATACTGTATCTCAACACCAATTTTTGTTTGTCTAACTAAGCCTATCAAACACTATTATTGCTTAGTCCATCAATCCTCGTGGGATCGACTCTTACTCACGTAAGGTATTACTTGGTACGATCCGATGCACTTGCCGGTTAGTAAGTGTGGTTGTAAAATACCACATCAAGTTTTTGACACCGTTGCCGGGGATTGACTGTGATTAACAACTATTCATTGTTTGATTGCTTAGATTAGATATTTTTTCTTTATATTTTATTATTATTATTATTATTTTTCATTTGCATTTTTTTTACGTTATTTTTTCTTTTTTTCCTTTACGTTAATTTTTTCTTTTTTTTCCTTTATGTTACAACGTTTACAACAAGCAAGACTTTCAAGGCTGCAGAATCCACTATGGCAAATAATAATGCTAATGCCAATGTGGTAAATCTGAATGGGGATGATCAACAGAGGAGAGTGCTTGGCTCTTATTCTGCCCCTACTGCGGATCTTTATGGAAAAAGTATTGTGGTGCCTCCTATAACTGCAAACAACTTTGAGTTGAAGCCACAACTGGTCACCTTGGTGCAGCAAAACTGCCAGTATCATGGACTTTCTCATGAAGATCCAAATCAGTTCATATCTAATTTTCTGCAGATATGTGATACTGTGAAGACAAATGGAGTGAATCCAGAGGTGTACAGACTCATGCTTTTCCCGTTTGCTCTGAGGGATAAAGCAAAGCTATGGCTAGATTCCCAACCAAAGGAGAGTCTGAATACTTGGGAAAAGGTCGTTACTGAATTTCTCACTAAATTTTTCCCACCAAAGAAGCTGACTAAGCTTAGGTTGGAGGTTCAGACTTTCAGACAGAAGGAGGGTGAAACTCTTTATGAAGCTTGGGAGAGATACAAGCTACTGACTAGGCAATGCCCTCCTGACATGTTCTCCAAGTGGACCCAACTGGATATCTTTTATAAAGGCTTAGGAGAGATTTCAAAGATGAGCTTAGATACCTCTGCAGGCAGTTCATTGCACAAGAAGAAGACACCAGAGGAGACTATTGAGCTGATTGAATTAGTTGCAAGCAACCAATATCTCTACTCATCTAACAGGAATCCTGTGAACTCTGAAACCTCTCAAAAGAGAGGTGTGTTGGAAGTAGAGGCTGTTAATACTCTTCTTGCTCAGAACAAGCTGATGTCTCAGCAAATAAATCTACTTACTCAACAGATGGGTGGCATGCAAGTCTTAGCTATCAACACCCAAAATTCACCACAGGAAGTCTCCTATGACATGGCAGGTAACTTTATAAAATGATAATTATGATTATGCTCAACCTTCTTCTGAACAGGTGAATTACATGGGGAGTGGTCCTAGAAATCCCAACAATGATCCATATTCTAAGACATACAACCAGGGATGGAGGAATCACCCAAATTTTGGATGGAGGGACCAACCTCAGAGACCTCAGAACATCAACAATAGTTCTCAGGGTGGTTTCCAGTAGAACAATGATTTGGAAGCAATATTGACAGGTTTTAGACAAGAAACCAGAGCATCCATCAAGAACCTGGAAATTCAAATGGGTCAATTAGCCACAAAGGTCAATGAAATTGATCAGAGGACCACTAATAGCCTTCCTGGTAACACAATTCCAAATCCAAGAGAGGAATGCAAGGCTATCACCATAATAAGTGAACAAGTGGCAAGTGCGGAAGCACAATTTATGCAGGAAACCAAGGCCTCCATTAGAAACTTAGAGGTGCTAGTGGGCCAACTGAGCAAGCAAATACTTGAGAGGTAAGTACAGTTCAAGGTGATACAGTGGTGAACCCAGGAGAAGATTGTAAGGGTATTCAATTAAGAAGTGGTAAAGTAGCTGGCTCTGAGACCAAGGCCAATGAAGAGCTAGTTGAAAAGGAAGCTCCTGAGGAGAAGAAGGAAGAAGTAGAACACGCCCCTCCAAAGCGTGCGGACAACCCATTCCCAGACTCTCTTGACACTTATCCTACTTTGCCAAAGGTTCCTGAATACAAGCCTAAAATGCCATATCCTCAGAGACTTCAAAAGGAGACCAAGGACAAACAGTTTTCAAAGTTCTTGGAAGTCTTCAGAAAGCTAGAAATAAATATTCCTTTTGCTGAGGTTTTGGAGCAAATGCCTATCTATGTCAAGTTCACGAAGGAGCTGTTGTCAAAGAAAAAGCATTTAAAGGGAGATGAGACAGTAGTCCTGACTAAGGAATGTAGTGCTGTTATTCAGAATAACTTGCCAAGGAAGATGCCGGATCCAGGGAGCTTTCAAATTCCATGCACCATTGGGAGCACAACCTTTGAGAAAGCTCTATGTGATCTAGGGGCAAGCATAAATCTAATGCCCTTATCTGTGATAAAGAAGCTACAAATCCAAGAGGCACAACCCACAAAAATAGCATTACAGATGGCAGACAAATCTATGAAGCCTGCATACGGATTAGTGGAAAACATCTTGGTTAAAGTGGGTAAGTTCTTCCTCCCAGTAGACTTTGTGATTCTTGACACAGGGGAGGATGAGAATGCCTCTATAATTCTAGGAAGACCATTTCTAGCCATTGGAAGAGCTCTGATTGATGTAGAAGTGGGTGAATTAGTGCTTAGAGTGCATAATGAGCAACTGGTCTTTCATGTCTTCAAAGATGTACATTCAACAGGTGAAGAAGAGAGGTGTATGCAGGCTGAGCTTATTGATCCAAACCTTCAAGAACCCTCTGATGATGCACAGCAGAATTTGCAACTCAAACCTCCTGTGGTGACAACCACTAAAATTCCGCCTGACATCAAACCTAAGTTTGGTGTTGAAACTGCATCATCCACCAAGGAGGAGGTCCCCAAAAAGAAAAAAATACCCAGAGGATGGAGAAACAAAAAGATCCCCACTGAAGGTTTCTCCCCAGGAATGAAGGTGGTGTTGACCAGCAATCCAGCATGGGTTTATACAGTAATCAAAATCCTCTCTCTGAAGCATATTGAGCTACGTTATGGAGACACAGGAAAGAAGTTCAAAGTAAGGGGTGAAGAGCTGAGCCCCTATGATCCTCCTCCTTAAAGGAGCTGATCGTCAAGCTAGTGACGATAAAGAAGCGCTTGTCGGGAGGCAACCCGATAATTTCGTATCCTTAGCTATTTTTAGTAGTAGTAGTTTTCTTAGTTATTTTATTTTTATTGGGTTCTTACTAATTTTCTGATCATGCAGCTATGTTCTTCCAGGAACCGAACACCTCAAGCTATAATTTAAATAAAAAAAGCACCCGACGTGCCAGCGTCGTTGACGCGAACGCGTCATCTAGGGGTGCCAGAAAAAAATAAAAAGTTACAGAGAGTTGCGCGGGAGTGGCGCCAGAATGGAGCCTTTCGCACAAACAATCCCACGCGATCGTGTACCTCACGCGTTCGCGTCGTTTGTGATTTTCGCCATTCACGCGGTCGCGTCATCGACGCGATCGCGTGACCTGCAAATTCGACGTAAAAGAGCGTTTGGGCAGAGAGTTGTGCCAGCTTGGGGCAAAAAGTGTGCTAAAAGCACAAATTTGGTCACGCGGACGCGTGACTGACGCGTTCGCGTCAGTAGCATATATGGCCATCCACGCGGACGCGTGCCTGACGCTATGATGCCAGGGCATTTTGGCCAGTTTCACTGACCTTTTCTTTACTGATTTTAGGGTAGTTTCATTCATTTTCTTAGGAAATAAGCTAGTTTTAGGTAGATATTCACTTACACCTGGATTCAAGCATACATTGTGCATTTTACATGATTTTATGAGGATTTTGCATGAGTTTAGTGACAAATTGTATGCTGCATTACCCATGACTTGGACTAGAACTTTGATGCACTCTATTGCCTGATTTCAGGACCAAAGGAAGCAAGGAATGGGAGGTAACTTGCAGAGTTAATGAGAAAAGTGACTGCTAATAACGCTCTTGAAGCTATCATTACCCACGTTAAGAGTCACGTTAACTAAGTTAACGTGAACTCTAATGTGAAGAAGGGAATTTGAGCCAACGTTAGTGACACTTAACATTATCACTAACGTTGGCCAACAACCCAAACCTTAGCAAGATTTTACCCTCCTCAAAGAATCAATAGGCTGAGAGCTGAGGTACAAACCTTCAGGCAACAAGATGGTGAGACTCTATATGAAGCATGGGAGAGGTTTAAGGACCTAACAAGGAGGTGTCCATCTGACATGTTCAACGAATGGGTGCAGCTGCACATTTTCTATGAAGGGCTCTCTTATGAGTCAAAGAAGGCCGTAGACTATTCATCCGGAGGATCTTTGAACAAGAAGAAAACCATTGAGGAGGCTATAGATGTCATTGAAATAGTAGCAGAGAACGACTACTTCTATGCTTTCGAAAGAGGAAACACAAGAGGAGTAATGGAGCTAAACAATGTAGATGCTTTGTTGGCCCAAAACAAGCTCATTACCCAGCAGCTGGCTGACCTCACCAAGAAGATGGAGAGGAACCAAGTGGCAGCAATCTCCACTTCATCAACAACCCAAGAAGGAGTGAATGAAGAAGCAGAGGGTAGTCAGGAGCAAGCCAACTACATTGGGAATTCACCTAGGCAGAACCATGATCCATACTCCAAGACTTACAACCCTGGATGGAGGAATCACCCAAACTTTGGGTGGGAAAATCAACAAGACCAAAGCCTTGATCAAAGACGCCCAAATCCAAACAATGCAGCTCACCAACACTTCACATCTAGATCATATCAACATCCCAATAACAACACCTCTCCACATTCATATCAAGGCCAGAACAACCCTCCTCAACCTGACCTATCATCATTTGATGAAAGAATCTCAAGAATTGAAAATTTACTTGAAGGCATATGCAAGGATATCCAAGACAACAAGGTGTTCAAGGAGGAAGTGCGAGCCAGTTTCAAGAACCAGGGAGACACAATCAAGAGGTTGGAATCTCAAGTAGGATATCTCTCTGAGCAAATTCCCAAACCCACAGATGGATTTCCAAGTGACACAGAGAAGAATCCGAGAGGTGAAACAAAGAAAGTAAGATGGGAAGATTGCAAGATGGTCACTATAAGTGATAAGGAGACTGAGGACAAGCCAAGCAAGCTGTCAGAACAGCTTGAAGATACCTCAACAGAGAAGGAGGAAAAAGAATACCAAAAACCAGAAATATCAAAACAGGAGCTGCTGAGACTCTATGCACCTTTTCCACAACTACTCAATGGTGTTGTGGAGAAGAGAATATACTCAAGATTTCTTGACTTGTTTGCATCTTTGCATGTGAACATACCATTCATCAAGACTATCCAACAAATGCCTGCATATATCAAGTATATGAAGGAGCTGCTTCCTAGAAAAAGCTCACTCAAGGGAGGCCAGACTATAGTGATGAACAAGGGGTGCGGTGCCCTCATTCAACCACAGTTACCTAAGAAAAGAAAAGATCCAGGGAGTTTTCATGTCCCCTGTGCCATAGGAGAAACAATGTTTGATAGAGCACTCTGCGATTTGGGAGCGAGCATCAACTTAATGCCCTTAGCCCTGGTGAAGAGACTGCAGATCAATGAGATATTGCCCGCAGATGTGGTCATCAGGCTGGCTGACAAAACTCAAAAACAAGCAATAGGGGTGGTGGAAAATGTGTTGTTAAAGGTTGGAAAATACTACCTCCCAACAGACTTTGTCATCTTGGACATGGAGGAGAGTCACACTCACCCAATCATATTGGAAAGACCATTCCTAGCTACAGCCAGAGCATTCATAGATGTGGAGCGATGGGAGCTAATATTGAGGATCCATGATGAACAACTCAGCTTCAATGTCTTCAAACTCTCCCAAGAAGCTGACCAAGAAAATAAAGAACCAAGCAATGATCATAATGAGATGCTGACAGAGGAAACAAGCACTGAGGCACCCCCAACGCATCCGAAAACCCCACTAAATGATGAACAAGGCAAACAGCAATCATCACAGCTCAAGGAGAAGCTGGAGGAACCTAAACCACCAGAGGCATGTGAAGACAACAACAAAATGCACTTAGAAGAAGAAGTCGCCAAGAGCAGGGAAGCATCAAAAGAGACAAAGAAGAAGGTACCAAGGGGTGGAGGAACAAGAAGATCCCTACGGAAGATTTCTCTCCAGGAGATAAAGTGATCTCAGCTTACTTCTCAGATATCCCCCCTAATCTCCCGACTGTACCATCTCAGTTACCTAAGGTCTTCACTATTAACAGAGTCCTCTCCTTGGAACATGTGGAGATCATTGATACAACCAATGGATATAAGTCCAAGGCAAGAGGGGAGGACTTGAAGCATTATCAACCTCCCTGATGAAGGAGAAACGTCAAGCTAGTGATGCTAAAGAAGTGCTTCATGAGAGGCAACCCATGTTTTATTAGCTTTTACTATTGAATAAGTCAATATTCATGAATTCCAACTCAAACTTGGTGAAGTCCTTATATTGCAGTATATAGTGAAGAACAAGTTTGGTATTCAAAGCGTACCAAGAAAGCATGAATGCAACAGAGAGCATGCTAGTCTTGGAGCTTTGAACAAGACTTTTGATCACAGTGCTCCAAACTAAGTTTGGTATCACCCCATGGTGCCACCAAAACGCATATAAGGATACACAGTTAGTTGGTTAGTTGGAGTTCATGAATAAACAATCTCATCTTTTCATCTCTTTATTATTTTAGCCGTAAAAATTTAAAGTGATTTATTTTTGTGATGATTCTTACTTTTCTTATTTTGTCTTTATAGGGAAAGGAAAGGAACATTGAAAGAGATTGATTGGATAATTTAATGGGAAAGGTTCGGCCAATTCATGAAGAGGGCACTACACACGTGCCTCAAGAGGAATGCATTGGGAATGGTTGCCATGCAACATTGGAGGAAGAACAAACTTGGAAAGCGAACCAACTCCATCATAAAGTTGAGAATCCTCGTGCTTACTCCATACACATCCCCATCCGTTCATCATACACCAACCCCATCAATCCACACCTTTCATCTCTTTATCACTTTTCTATATAAGTGAATCAAATTCACATCATCTCCACATTCGAAATTCATACCCCTTGCACTTCACTTTCCAGCAACCAATTCTTCAACCTCCCACTCTCTAAACCCCACATCTCTTCCCTTCACTACACCCTTTTTGCTTTAACTTCATTCATGACATCATCAAGCTCCAAGAGGTAGAAGAGGAAGGAACTAACGGATAACATTCCCTTCGACGAGAAGAGATTCAAGACTGCCTTTCATGAACGAGAATTTGAGCGGATAAAGCTCAAAAAGATACTGCCCGAGTTAACCTTCCAAATCAATGAAGACGAATGCCCACAGATTCGGGAGAAGATTGAAGAAAGAGGGTGGCAATTGCTCATCAATCCAGAGGGAAAGATCAATACAAACCTCATCAAAGAGTTCTATGCAAATGTGGTCAGAGAAGATAAAACCAGAGCACCAACCTTCAAAAGCTATGTAAGGGGAAAGGAGGTAGACTTCAGTCCAAATGCTATAATAAGAACTCTTCACCTGAAATCACCACACTTTGATGAGCTTAGCTATCATACAAGGATAAGTAAAAGCCAAGACAATGATGAGCTCACTGAGATAGTGACTGACATCTGTGTTATAGCAGCTGACTAGGAGAGGTATGGAGATGGGAGACCCAGGTTCATCAAGAGGGGAGACCTTAGCCCAGAAGCCAAGGGGTGGTTTGAACTCGTGAGGAGGTCTATTCTCCCAGCTGCAAATAATTCAGAGGTAAATATTAATCGAGCAACTATGGTACATTGCCTAGTACAAGGTGGAGAAATCAACGTGCATGAACTTATAGCTGAGGGAATTCAAGATTCAGCTGAGAAGCTTGAATCAGGTGCCAGGCTTTGGTACCCCAGCACCATTCTCCGATTGTGCACAAAGGCCAAGGTGGTCTTTGAAGATAGTAATCCAGACTGGGTTAACCCAGGGAGGCTAATAACAACCCAGCGTATGGCCTATACTACACCTGCTCAACAACAAAGAAGGCCACAAATAGGGAAATTAAAAGCAAGGGAAGAAACTCACCAAGAGGAGTCTCATCAGGAAGAATATCAACAGGGAGAGCATCCTTACCCAACCAATCTGAATATGAATCACCTTCTAAGAGCTATTGAAGATTTGGGGATGAGTGGTATACGAAATTGTTACTCAGGTTGTGAATTATTGTTCGAAATTGATTCCCTGGCGATGGCACCAAAAACGGATACACATAACCATGGTCTAAACATATCTTCACAACTTCACATAACTAACCAGCAAGTGCACTGGGTTGTCCAAGTAATAAACCATACGTGAGTAAGGGTCGATCCCACGGAGATTGTTGGTATAAAGCAAGCTATGGTCACCTTGTAAATCTCAGTCAGACGGATATAAAATAGTTATGGAGTTTTCAAAATTAATACTAAAATAAGGATAGAAATACTTATGTAAATCATTGGTGAGAAGTTCAGATAAGCGTATGGAGATGCATTCATTCCTCTGAACCTCTGCTTTCCTGCTGTCTTCATCCAATCCGTCTTACTCCTTTCTATTGAATAAGTTGAATTGAATAGAAAATAGTAGTACTTTACATTAATCCTTGAGGAACAGCAGAGCTCCACACCTTAATCTATGGAGTGCAGAAACTCTACCGTTGAAAATACATAAGTGATAATGGAGTTCGTTTGTCTCGGCCCTAGAGGGGAACCAGAGTAACAAAGACTTGATCACAGGATCAAAAAATACAATCCAGGATGTCTAATACAATAGTAAAAGGTCCTATTTATAATAAACTAGCTACTAGGGTTTACAGAAGTAAGTAATTGATGCATAAATCCACTTCCAGGGCCCACTTGGTGTGTGCTTGGGCTGAGCTTGAAGTCTACACGTGGAGAAGTCATTCTTGGAGTTGAACGCCAGCTTTTGTGCCAGTTTGGGCATTGAACTCCACTTTGCAACTTGTTTCTGGCGCTGGACGCCAGAATTGGGCATAGAGCTGGCGTTGAACGCCAGTTTGCATCGTCTAAACTTGGAAAAAGTATGGACTATTATACATTGCTGGAAAGCCCTAAATGTCTACTTTCCAATGCAATTAGAAGCGCGCCATTTTGAGTTCTGTAGCTCCAGAAAATCCATTTTGAGTACAGGGAGGTCAGAATCCAACAGCATCAGCAGTCCTTCTTCAACCTCTGAATCTGATTTTAACATAGGGAAAACGAAAAATAGAGAAAGTAAGAACAAGGAATGAGTCCACCTTAGTGATGGTGGTGTTTCCTTCTTGAGGAACCAATGATGTCCTTGAGCTCTTCTATGTCTCTTCCTTGTCTTTGTTGCTCCTCCCTCATTGCTTTTTGATCTTCTCTTATTTCATGAAGGATGATGGAGTGCTCTTGATGTTCCACCCTTAGTTGTCCCATGTTGGAACTTAATTCTCCTAGGGAGGTGTTGATTTGCTCCCAATAGTTTTGTGGAGGAAAATGCATATGAGGCATCTCCGGGATCTCATGGTGATGAGCTTCCTGTGCCTCTTGAGCTCCATGAATGGGCTCTCTTGCTTGCTCCATCTTTTTCTTAGTGATGGGCTTCTCTTCCTCAATGTGAATGTCTCCTTCTGTGGAAGCTCCAGTTGAGTAACATAGATGGCAGATAAGATGAGGAAAAGCTAACCTTGCCCCAGGAGAGGGCTTTTCGGCTATTTTGTAGAGTTCAAAGGAGATGACTTCATGAACCTCTACTTTTTCTCCAATCATGATGCTATGGATCATGATGGACCGATCCACAGTAACTTCAGATCGGTTGCTAGTGGGGATGATGGAGCGTTGGATGAACTCCAACCATCCTCTAGCCACAGGCTTGAGGTCCAATCTTCTTAGTTGAACCGGCTTGCCTTTGGAGTCAATCTTCCATTGAGCCCCTTCCACACATATGTCCATGAGGACTTGGTCCGACCTTTGATTAAAGTTGACCCTTCTAGTGTAGGGGCGTTCATCTCCTTGCATCATAGGCAAGTTAAATGCCAACCTCACATTTTCCGGACTAAAATCTAAGTATTTCCCCCGAACCATTGTAACATAGTTCTTTGGATCCGGGTTCTTACTTTGATCATGGTTCTTGGTGATCCATGCATTGGCATAGAACTCTTGAACCATTAGGATGCCGACTTGTTGGATGGGATTTGTTAGAACTTTCCAACCTCTTCTTTGAATTTCATGTCGGATCTCCGAATACTCATTTCTTTTGAGCTTGAAAGGGACCTCGGGGATCACCTTCTTCTTGGCCACAACATCATAGAAGCGGTCTTGATGAGCTTTGGAGATGAATCTTTCCATCTCCCATGACTCAGAGGTGGAAGTTTTTGTCTTCCCTTTCTCTTTTCTAGAGGATTCTCTAGTCTTAGGTGCCATCAATGGTAATGGAAAAAAAAACCTTATGCTTTTACCACACCAAACTTAGAATATTGCTCGCCCTTGAGCAAGAGAAGAAAGAATAATATGAAGAAGAAGAAGAAAATATGGAGAAGAGGGGGACGGTGTGTTTCAGCCAAGAAGAGAAGAGAGGGTTGTGTTGTGTGAAAATGAGGAAGAATGGAGGGCTATATATAGGGACGGGAGGGTGGTTTAAGTTTCGGCCATATGGGTGGATTTGGGTGGGAAATTGATTTGAATTTTGAAGGTAGGTGGAGTTTATTGGGTAGGTTTATGGGGAAGAGTGTTTATTGGGAATAGAGGATGATTGAGAAGAGAGAAGAGAGTGAGTAGAGGTAGGTGGGGATCCTGTGGGGTCTACAGATCCTAAGATGATCCTGTGGGGTCCACAGATCCTGAGGTGTTCAAGGATTTACAACCTTGCACCAAATTAGGCATGTAAAATGCCCTTGCACACAACTCTGGGCGTTCAGCGCTAGGTTGGTGCCCATTTTGGGCGTTCAACGCCCATTTGTTGCCCATTTCTGGCGTTGAACGCCAGAACCATGCTTGTTCTGGGCGTTCAGCGCCAGCTCTTCTCCAGGGTGCAATTCTGGCGTTCAGCGCCCAGATGCTACCCATTTTGGGCGTTCAACGCCCAGATACTGCCCATTTTAGGCGTTCAGCGCCAGAACCATGCTTTGTTCTGGCGTTGAACGCCAGACAGGTGCTTCCTCCAGGGTGTGATTTTTCTTCCGCTGTTTTTGATTCTGTTTCTAAATTTTTCGTTTATTTTGTGACTCCACATGATCATGAACCTAAGAAAACATGAAAAACAAAAATCAGCAACTTGCACCCCATAGATTCCCAGTTTCTCTATTACAGAGAGGGGCATGAGGTTTATTCCTGAACCAAGGTCACACAGAGCCTTAAAGATCATGGTGCCTATGGTACAAGGTATTATGAACTTTCCAGGATCCTGTCTCTTCTGAGGCAATGTCAGTTGATCCAGATCACTTTGTTCATTGGTGAACAAGGAAGGTTCATCTTCCTAAGTTTCAATACCAAATAATTTGGCATTTAGCTTCATGATTGCACCAAGGAACTTGGCAGCTTGCTCTTCAGTAACATCCTCATTCTCTTCAGAAGAGGAATACTCATCAGAGCTCATGAATGGCATAAGGAGGTTCAATGGAATCTCTATGGTCTCTAGATAAGTCTCAGATTCCTTAGGTTCCTCAGAGGGAAGCTCCTTATTGATCACTGGACGTCCCAGGAGGTCTTCCTTCTTGGGATTCACGTCCTTCTCCTCTCTTGTGGGTTCGGCCATGGTAATTAATTCAATGGCCTTGCACTCTCCTTTTGGATTCTCTTCTGTATTGCTTGGGAGAGTACTAGGAGGGATTTCAGTGATCCTTTTACTCAGCTGGCCCACTTGTGCTTCCAAATTTCTAATAGAAGACCTTGTTTCATTCATGAAACTCACAGTGGCCTTAGATAGATCAAAGACTAAATTTGCTAAGCTAGATGGATTCTGCTCAGAATTCTCTGTCTGTTGCTGAGTGGATGATGGAAAAGACTTGCTATTGCTAAACCTATTTCTTCCACCATTATTAAAGCCTTGTTGAGGCTTTTGATCCTTCCATGAGAGATTTGGGTGATTTCTCCATGATGGATTATAGGTGTTTCCATATGGTTCACCCATGTATTTTAACTCTGCTATTGCAGGGTTCTCAGGATCATAAGCTTCTTCCTCAGAAGATGCCTCTTGAGTACTGTTGGATGCTGCTTGCATTCCATTCAGACTCTGAGAAATCATATTGACTTGCTGAGTCAATATTTTGTTCTGAGCCAATATGGCATTCAGAGTATCAATTTCAAGAACTCCCTTCTTCATAGGCGTCCCATTACTCACAGGATTCCTCTCAGAAGTATACATGAACTAGTTGTTAGCAACCATGTCAATGAGTTCTTGAGCTTCTGCAGGCGTTTTCTTTAGGTGAAAGGATCCACCTGCAGAAGTATCCAATGACATCTTTGATAGCTCAGATAAACCATCATAAAATATATCCAGGATGATCCACTCTGAAAGCATGTCAGAAGGACACTTTTTGGTCAGCTGCTTGTATCTTTCCCAAGCTTCATAGAGGGATTCACCTTCTTTCTGTCTGAAGGTTTGAACATCAGCTCTAAGCTTGCTCAGCTTTTGAGGAGGAAAGAACTTGGCTAAGAAAGCCGTGACCAGCTTATCCCAAGAGTTCAGGCTATCTTTGGGTTGAGAGTCCAACCATATTCTAGCTCTGTCTCTTACAGCAAAAGGGAAAAGCATGAGCCTGTAGACTTCAGGATCTACTCCATTAGTCTTAACAGTATCACAGATCTGCAAGAATTCAGTTAAGAACTGAAAAGAATCTTCAGATGGAAGTCCATGAAACTTGCAGTTCTGCTGCATCAGAGAAACTAGCTGAGGTTTCAGCTCAAAATTGTTTGCTCCAATGGTAGGAATGGAGATGCTTCTTCCATGTAAATTGGAATTAGGCGCAGTAAAGTCACCAAGCATTCTCCTTGCATTATTGTTGTTGGGTTCGGCTGCCATCTCCTTTACTTGTTCGAAATTTTCAATAAGGTTGTCTCTGGATTGTTGTAATTTAGCTTCTCTTAATTTTCTCTTAAGAGTCCTTTTAGGTTCTGGATCAGCTTCAACAAGAATGCCTTTTTCTTTGTCCTTGCTCATAAGAAAGAGAAGAGAAAAAGAAAAGAAGAGGAATCCTCTATGTCACAGTAAAGAGGTTCCTTATTGTTAGTAGAAGAAGAAAAGGAATAGGGGTGAAGAAGAATGAAGAATCCAAACACAAAGGTGATGATAGGAGCAGAGATGTGAGATGAAGAGAAGTGTTAGTAGATGAATAAATAAATAGAAGGGGATGAGAGGAGGAGAGAATTTTCGGAAATAATTTTTGAAAAAGAGTTAGTGATTTTCGAAAATAGCTTTTGAAAAAGGTTAGTAGTTTTTCGAAAATTCAAATAAAAAATAAAATAATTAGTCTAATTAAAAAGAAATTTTGAAAAAGAGGGAAGATTTTTTCGAAAATTAGAGAGAGAGAGTTAGTTAGGTAGTTTTGAAAAAGATAAGAAACAAACAAAAAGTTAGTTAGTTAGTTAAAACAAATTT
>NC_029792.2:89732211-89734747 GCF_000816755.2 Arachis ipaensis | reverse complement strand
AAACATGCAAATGCAAAGATCAAACAAGAAGACTTACCAAGAACAACTTGAAGATCATGAAAAACACTATGAATGCATGAATTTTTTCGAAAAATGCAAGATGCACATGCAATTGACACCAAACTTATAACATGACTCAAGACTCGAACAAGAAACACAAAAAAATATTTTTGATTTTTATGATTTCTAATTTTTTGTATTTTTATTTTATTTTTTCAAAAATTATTTTGGAAAAGAAAAATAAGGATTCCAAAATTTTTAATATGAATTCCAGGAATCTTGCCATGTTAGTCTAAAGCTCCAATCTGAGGGTTAGACATGGCTTAATAGCCAGTCAAGCTTTAGCAGAACTTTACATTCAGTAGCCAATTTGCTAAGAAAGATAAAGAGGCTCTTCTCTTGAGTCCAAAAGAATTGAGACATGGCCTTACAGCCAGCCAGACTTCAACATGCTTTATGAAACACTAGAATTCATTCTTAAAAATTCTGAAGAAAAATATATTTTTGAAAACGTTTTTTTTTTCTTTTTTTTCGAAAACAGATGAGAAAATTTTTTTGAAAGATTTTTGAAAGATTTTTGAAAAGAAAAAAGAAAATTACCTAATCTGAGCAACAAGATGAACCGTCAGTTGTCCAAACTCGAACAATCCCCGACAACGGCGGCAAAAACTTGGTGCGCAGAAATTGTGATTACACTTTAATTATGTAAAAATTCATCGCTCTTTCTTTCCCTGGTAATGGCGCCAAAATCATGATGCCAATACCATGGTTCACAACTTCGCACAACTAACCAGCAAGTGCACTGGGTCGTCCAAGTAATACCTTACGTGAGTAAGGGTCGAATCCCACGGAGATTGTTGGTATGAAGCAAGCGATGGTCACCTTGTAAATCTCAGTCAGGCGGATATAAAATAGTAATGGGGTTTTCGAAAATAATTAATAAAACAGGGATAGAAATACTTATGTAAATCATTGGTCAGAATTTCAGATAAGCGAATAGAGATGCTTTCGTTCCTCTGAACCTCTGCTTTCCTGCTATCTTTACCCAATCAGTCTTACTCCTTTCCATGGCTGGCTTTATGTAATGCATCACCATTGTCAATGGCTAATTTCGGTCTTCTCTCGGGAAAATGATCCAAATACCCTGTCACCGTACAGAGGTCATTCCTGGAGTTGAACGCCAGTTTTGGTGCCAGTTTGGGCGTTGAAGTCCACTTTGCAACTTGTTTCTGGCGCTGGACGCGAGAATTGGGCAGAGAACTGGCATTGAACGCCAGTTTGCGTCGTCTAAACTTGGGCAAAGCATAGACTATTATACATTGCTGGAAAGCCCTGGATGTCTACTTTCCAACGCAGTTGGAGGCGCGCCATTTTGAGTTTTGTAGCTCCAGAAAATCCATTTTTAGTGCAGGGAGGTCAGAATCCAACAGCATCAGCAATCCTTCTTCAACCTCTGAATCTGATTTTTGCTCAAGTCCCTCAATTTCAGCCAGAAAATATCTGAAATCACAGAAAAACACACAAACTCATAGGAAAGTCCAGAAATGTGAATTTAACATAAAAACTAATGAAAACATCCCTAAAAGTAACTAGATCCTACTAAAAACATACTAAAAACAATGCCAAAAAGCGTATAAATTATCCGCTCATCAATGAGCCACGTTAACTCCCACGTTAACTTAGTTAACGTCGAAGCTAACGTGGATGAGTAAAAGATGAGCCAACGTTAGTGACACTCAACATTGTCACTAACGTTGGGAATGGCTAAGCAATGCCACGTTAAAGAGCCACGTTAACTAAGTTAGCGTGGGCTCTAACGTGAGACATGGGGGCACATTGGAACGTGAGTGACAATGTTGAGTGTCACTAACGTTCTCGAAGGATGGCAAGCCCACGTTAAAGAGTCACATTAACTAAGTTAACGTGGGCTCTAACGTAGGAGAAAATGGGGGCTTTTCAACGTTATTGGGAAAGTTAAACCCCAATAACGTGTGCGAAGGACCTAGAGGCAACGTTAGTGGCAACGTTTATGCCACTAACGTTGAAGTTAACGTGGCTTTTACTTAGGAACGTTAGTGAGAAAGTTGATTGTCACTAACGTTCTCGAACTCATATTTTCACTAAACGTTAACACCCCTAACGCCCTGAGCTCAAGTCTCTGCCCACTTCACACTTTCTCTCTGCAAGTAAAGCCAAGCCCAAATGAAGAAAAGAACTGCTTCAAACTCAAGATCCAAATGCCCAAGACTTGAAGAACCAACTAGAAGATGAGAAGAGTAGTATATATAGGAGTAGCTTTGAATTATTTGAGAGAGTTCTGGGAGTTGGAAAATAGCATAGAACTACTTCCTGTATTTACTTTCTTTGCACTTCTAGTTTTCATTATGTATTCTCCATCTTTGTTTTCATTTTCCAGAGCTATGGATAACTAAACCCCTTTCATTGGGTTAGGGAGCTCTGTTATAATTTGATGGATCAATACTAGTTTTCATTATTCTTCTTCTATCTTTTCTCTTGATTTTACTTGTTACTTGTC
>NC_029792.2:89656264-89732072 GCF_000816755.2 Arachis ipaensis | reverse complement strand
GATCAAGATTTGAGAGATTGAATTACAAGAAATTGTAATTTGATCACTTAAGATTGCCAAGGAGATCATTGAGTGCATTGATTGAGGAAGAGATGTAAATGAGATTGATCCGGAGAATGCAACGTCTTCTAAGCCCAATGAACTCCCCATTTCTGATCTTACCCATTCTCTTTAATTTCTGTCATTTACATTTATGAACAATTCCCCCATTCCCATTTAAGATTCTGCAATTTACTTTCTGCCATTTACTTTCCCGCCATTTAATTTTCTGCAATTCTCAACTAAATTTCTAATTCGCTCAACTAGAACATTCCTCTAATTAAAGTTGCTTGATCAATCAATCCTTGTGGGATTCGACCTCACTCTATTGTGAGTTTTTACTTGACGACAAATTCGGTACACTTGCCGAAGGAAATTTGTTATGGGACAAGTTTTCCGTGCATCAAGTTTATGGCGCCGTTGCCGGGGATTGATTGTGCATCAACAATGATTAGATTGGAGGATAACTAGATTGAGCATTTTATTTTTGTTTGATTTAAATTTCTGTTTGAGTTATTTACTTTCTGCTTTAGTTAATTTCTTCCCTTTCCCCTACTTTTTCTTTGTTATTTACTCTTCATGATGTGTTGCATGAGAAATTGAGTTAATTTTAAGAATAGTCTGATTTACTGAGATGTGGTGGTATTTTTTTCTGTGATTCTGAATGCATGCTTGAACAGTGCATAATTTTGATAGTGAAGCTTATGAATGTTGAAATTGTTGGCTCTTGAAAGAATGATGAAAAAGAAAAATGTTATTGATAATCTGAAAAATCATAAAATTGATTCTTGAAGCAAGAAAAAGCAGTGAAAACACAAGGCTTGCAAAAAAAATTATAAAAAAAACAAAAAAAAGAAAAAGCAAGTAGAAAAAGCCAATAACCCTTTAAACTAAAAGGCAAGGGTAAAAAGGATCCAAGACTTTGAGCATTAATGGATAGGAGGGCCCTAAGGAATAAAATCCTGGCCTAAGCGGCTAAATCAAGCTGTCCCTAACCATGTGCTTGTGGCGTGAAGGTGTCAAGTGAAAAGCTTGAGACTGAACGGTTAAAGTCGTGGTCCAAAGCAAAAAGAGTGTGCTTAAGAACTCTGGGCACCTCTAACTGGGGACTCTAGCAAAGCTGAGTCACAATCTGAAAAGGTTCACCCAGTTATGTGTCTGTGGCATTTATGTATCCGGTGGTAATACTGGAAAACAAAATGCTTAGGGTCACAGCCAAGACTCATAAAGTAGCTGTGTTCAAGAATCAACATACTGAACTAGGAAAATCAATAACACTATTTGAATTCTGAGTTCCTATGGATGCCAATCATCCTAAACTTCAAAGGATAAAGTGAGATGCCAAAACTATTCAGGATTGCAGTTGTAAACCCCACTATAAGAAGAGACATGAGCAAAATCGAACTCTCATTCTCATGCAAATTCACATCGTAAGCTTATATTAGTTTTGGTTGCTTGAGGACAAGCAACAGTTTAAGTTTGGTGTTGTGATGCGTGAGCATCTTGTCTATCTTTTCCTAGTAAATTTGCATCTAAATTGTTGAATTTAATTAAGAATTAATTATATTTTAGCCACTATGGATGCTATTTTGAGTTTTGTACAATACTCTTTATTTTAGGTAGTATTTGGCGGAATTTGATGGAGTTTCTGTAGAGAAAGAGAAGAAGCCAAGCAGATGACCAGCGAATACCGACGCGGACGCATGGCTCACGCGACCGCACGGAATGGAGGAAATCGCAATGACGCGATCGCGTGCCTGACGCGATCGCGTGGACTGGAATCTGCAGAAATGATGCGAACGCGTGGACGACGCGGACGCGTCACATGCGCCACGTGCAGAAAAAGTAGAAAAACGCTGGGGGCGATTTCTGGACTGTTTTGACCCAGTTTTCAGCCCAGAAATCACAGATTAGAAGCTGCAGAATGGACAAATCAAGTGGTCCCACCCATCAGCTGAAGACTTGTTAATTAATTCAAATTTAAATTCAAATATTAAATTAGGAAAAGATATTATTTTAAGTTTAATTTTAAATATTAGATTTTAAATTTATTAGGATTAGTTATAAAAAGGGATCTGATGCCATCAGATTGTAACGCTGTACATTTTTACCTGAATCCTTATTTTCTCTTTCCATGAGCAACTAAACCTCCACTGTTAAGGTTAGGAGCTCTGTCTATTGTATGGATTGATAATATTATTTTTCTATTTTAATTCATGTTTTGATTTATATTTCAATAATTGTTTTCATTCTTTATTTTATGAATTTGGGTGGAATGGAAGTATGACCCATGTTCTATTTGAGTTCTTGTAAAACTTGGAAAAGCTCTTTACTTGAACAATAGCTTGAAAACATATTATCCTGAATTTCTAATTGTTTGTATTTAACGGGATACGTGACATATAATCCCTTTATCTTTGAATAATTAGGATTCTTGTGGCATATAAACTAGGATTCGATCATCACCCTCTAATTGGAATTAATTGACCAAGGAATTGGCAGGTGATGAATTTTAGAGGAGACTAGGAAGGTCTAAGGAATTAGGGTCTAGTCATAAATAGTTTGCCATGAATTAAATCTTGCATAATTAAAATAGTTAATAAGAAAAGTCAATCCAGAAAATAGATAACTCTGAAGCCTTAACTGCCTTCTCTATATATTATTCCCAACTTAATTACTTGCCCTTCTTCAATATTTTTTATATTGTTTAATCTCTTTTATACTGCATCTCAACACCAATTTTTGTTTGTCTAACTAAGCCTATCAAACACTATTGTTGCTTAGTCCATCAATCCTCGTGGGATCGACCCTTACTCACGTAAGGTATTACTTGGTACGACCCGGTGCACTTGTCTGTTAGTAAGTGTGGTTGTAAAATACTGCATCAAGTTACCAGCAAAGGAAAAGAAACCAGGCGATTGGCAGTTGTTTTGAAAGATTTAGAGTATGATCCCAAACCCAAAGATATATTACTATTAAATAAATGTATATCATATGGTGAAAATAGTCAAATTTGTAATCTTTTTTCATTTTGGTTTCTTTAACAGGGGTAACAAGATTGGTTGTACTCTATTCGGAGAAACGGTTGATCACCTCCTTCCACACTTAGAAGATGTAAGGGAAGAACCCCTTATTGTTGTGTTGCAACACTTCAAGGCATCAAGGTGAAATGGAAAGACATCTGTCCAGAGCAACTTTTCCATATCTAAGGTCCATGTTGACTTAGAGTTAGAAGAGGTACTTGGTTTTAGAAACAGGTTAGTACCAGTTCTTGCGTATTTGTTGTTATTAACCTTTTGCACCTTGAAGTTAGTGTTCATAAGGACAACTTCATTCTTACAATTACAATGTAATGTTCAGACTGCTTAATATTACACCTGCAGGTACATCTAGGATTAGTCAAGTTACAACCCAAAGGGCATGGTCCGCGACTGATGAGCTGAACAATGGTGTCGTTGTCGTGAAGACTGTTGAACAGACTCTAAATTCAAAAGAGGTAATACATATGTACATGTGAAATACTCTTGATATGTTGCCATACCATGGTTTCAAACAATCACCAATTTTAATTAACATTTTTTAGGAAGGGACGTGCTGCATTGTTGGCACTATTGTTGCTATAAATGTAGGTAAAAATGATTGGTTTATAAGTCATGTAAAAAATGTCCGAAGAAAGTTGAAACTCCTATTGGAGATAGGTATGAATGTACTAAATGTGGACACACACATGGATCTGGATCTATTAGGTTTGGAACTATTCTCTACATAGATAATTTAGTATAGTAAGTCTAGAAAAATAAAAAAATTAGAATGACTTTGGGAGTTTTTGTCTACTGGCAGGTTCAAGGTCGAAGTGATGGTGTATGATGGTACCGGAAGCATAAGCCTACTACTTTGGGACAGGAAAACAACACAACTCTGTGGAAAGAGAGCAGGCCAGGTTAGGGAAGAAGAGGTTAGTGCATACCGAGTTGAGGTTTTCAAAGAAAATATATCCAATTCAACATTTTTAAACTAAACTAGAGAAGAATTTTTTTTATTGCATGATACTGATGAGGGAGAATACCCCTCCTCTCTAGACAATATGATGGATAAAAAAGCTTTATTTAAAATTAATATTAAATCTGAAAATATCAAGCATTTTGACCAAGTTTATCCTGTCATTAAAATATGTGATGATGAGCATCTGATAGATAAATACTTGCAAAAAGAAGAGCACTCCAACGTATCTGTAAACCCGTCTGTAAGTTGGATAGTGGTTCATTTCTTTAATTGTGTCTACAGTTTTGTTTTTGCTGAGTTGGTTGGTGTTAATTCTAAATAGAACTATACTTTTTCTGTCCGCAGGAGATGGGTTGTAGCAACCCGATTGATATTTCAGAAAACATTATTAATATCAAGACCGATAATGATAATCAGTTTAATATGGTATGGATTCAATAAAAAACATATTTGCTGTCTTTAAAAATAGTTTAAAGACTATTAAAAACAACACTCAGATTGATTAACACATTTTGTTGTTTATTTGGTTTAAAGGATCCTATGGAGACTTCTGTATCAAGTCTCAAAAGCAAAATCCCATTTAAAGGAACTTCCAATGATATGAAATGTGGCTTCTCAAGCACCAACATAAATGATGAGGAAGGACAATTCTCAACCAACAAATTCACCAAAAACACTAATAAGAGACAGAAAATCTAAATCTAAGATGTGGAATATTGTGATTGCTAGACTATGTGATGTTAGTTTCTAATTATCAGTTAACTTTATCGCTTTCTGTTAGTGAATTATGTTGACTTTGATTTTAGATTTTGTATTATATTTTGGATTGCCAGTCTTTAGTTTAATTGACCACTAAAATGAAATCTAATTTTTCTGTTTACATATATATTGTTGTTATCTAATTGACCACCCAAGATGAATATAGTTAAGTATATCCAGATCAAAACAAGTTCGAAAAGAAATGATTAAAATTATTTAACAGGCACAAGAGTTATCATATTAAAGTAAGAGTGGGTAGTTATATATTTAGCAGTGTATACATTGTGCTTAACCAAAGCAGATCAAAAGTATGTATGCAAAGCATATCTTTTATGAACGCTGCTAAAGAAACATATATGTAATTATATAATATCACCTAAAATGTGTCAGCGCACTACTTATAGCTAGTTTAGAGTAGAACAAAATTCAATGTATATAAACTGAGGACAACTCCCATAACAGGATTCATGCTTTCATTATGATCCTACAATAAAAAGGATTGACCAAATATAAACTATGCATTATGTAAAAAGAATATTTACCAACAATGACACAGGACAGTAATCCTATGTTATTTCAAAGTAATACAAAGCCATAAGAAATATCTGAGCATGTTATTAGCTTCCAGCTTTAATATCAATATATAGTTATAAGTGATTAACATGAAAACATAATATGAAAAATATCTGAAAACGGAGATATTGGATGATATAGTAATTCAAATCCTATTAAGTGAGAAAAATAATATAGAAGCAGTTCTTATTTTAGAAAGGTGAACCATGAGCATGGTGATAACAGAAATCCTAAGCTTTTTTGCCCATAGATGTACAAGAATCCAATGTAGATGCATCCCCTAATTTTGAAAGTGTAACATTAACATATTTGTTGTGTTATCTTATCAAAAAAAAAATTGGTTTATCATTTATAAGATTTTTTAGATACTCAATTGACCATAACACAAAAAAAGTCAAGCATTATCTTTCTGGACAGAACATGTTTTCAAATTTCATGAGCAATTTTAGTGAAATGAGACAATTAAACCAACAAAGAAGTCAATAATAGACCAAAATCACCTTTTTAAAATCCAGAAAACAAAGAAGGTCAAAGTTACCATAAGCAATGTCTAATAAAATAATTAAATATGTTCATCATAGATCTATTGCCATTTAGTATGTTAGTTTGGGATAAAAAGGGTAGTCTGTGCTCTATATGATTTGTTGTAAGCAGAAAAGTTAGGCTAGACTGACAGGCAAGCTTATCCAGATATGATCAAGATTCATTGCCATTAAAGCATTAAGAAAACTATCTCTAGGGGCAATAAAGTTAAAAGTAGTCTATAATAGTTATATTATTTTGAAAAAGAGGTAATGACCAAATCAGTACCCGAAAGATTCAAACGCTGACATTTTGGTACCTCACTATTGTTATTGACAAAATGGTCCTTAAAAGATTTTAAAATTTGACAAGCTAATCCCCTTCCCAACACAGTATCTCACACTCTCAATTCTCTCTCCCCTTCGTCTTCACTGCTGTCGCCTTCACTACTTGTATGTGCTTGCTGCTAGCCCCCGTCCCCTTTCCCATTCTTCTGTGTATCGAAGATGAGGTCTAACTTCTGGCACTGCTTCCTCTCTCGCAAGTAGCTCCCTCCCGTGGTTCCCGTCACTCTTTACACTGCCTCCTCCCTTGTCATTCAGAACCGCTTCATTCGCCGTCCTGCTTCAGATTCTCTTCTCTCCTTCTCACGAATTTGCTGGTTTTGTTTTTTTTTAAAAAAATTGTTAAAATCATCTTGCATTCACCATTCCTTCTTCTTCCTTCTGTTAAATCGTGTGATTTTCTCCTTGATTGAATTGTTAACATCGTTGAGAATTGCATGAGGAAAAAGTGTTTAATTTTGGAATGTGAAATGCCAAATCATAAAATTATTCAATATATATGGTTTTAATCTGAAATGCTAAATGGAATCTACAAATCATTTTGAAAGGTTAGCGGAAATTGATGAATTTATTAAAAGGGGTAAGGGAAGGGGATTAGGGTTCAGAAAGGGGGATTTTGGATTGAGGAGGGGGAAAGTGCGTTGGGGAGGGGGAAGGAGAAGGAGAAGAATTAGGGTGGGTAAGGGTATTTGCCATGTCATCAAAACGCAGTGGCCATGTCAGCACTGTGTTTGCCGAAAATGTGCTCCGGTGAACTCGTGGGTACGCTTGTCAAATTTTAAAATCTTTTAAGGACCATTTTGTCAATAACAATAGTGAGGTACCAAAATGTCAGCGTTTGAATCTTTCGGGTACTGATTTGGTCATTACTTCTTTGAAATTTCTATAGGAACTCTATGTAAAAGACTGATAAACTATAAGAAACTTGCTTTCATTTATAAGAAACATAACAATTTAAATGATAAAAGAAGACATGTCTAATTAGAAAGAGTAAATGTTGTATATTTATATAACATTAGTACAATTGAGATTGGGATGAAAATAATGGACAATATGTGAGCTCCTTTATTGGTGGAAAATTTTACCCAAAGTACTTATGTTTCTACGACTAACAATCCAAGTAGATCAACATGCCTTTTTCAATTGTATCCCATGAAAGTGAAAATATCATATGCCTTTGATAGTTCTAAGGTTTCTGTAGTGATCAAAAGGTGTATCCCAAAATAATAATGATAATGTCTTGAATAATTTACAACTTAATTTAAGGAATACTTAATTATTTGGACATTGTGAGTGTCAACTGGATCTAAACAGTTGCATATTTATACCAAAATTATTTTATATTTATTTAATAATTTATTTATTGGTTAAAATTATTTTTTATCTATTTAAATAAAAAACATTACTTAAATAAATTAATCTTGGTCACACACATAGCATTATGGCATAGCACTTTTATTTATCAAAAAATATATATTAGATAAGATGGATGCAATATTTTTATACAAATAGAGCTTTTTAATATGTGAAATTTAACCAAAAAAGAAATATAGTAATTCATATCCTATTAAGTTAGAAAAAAGGAATAAAAGTAGTTCTTATTTTGGAAAAGTGAACTATGAGCATTGTGATAACACATGCATTTGTGTCCATAGATATAAAAGGATGCAGTGCAAATGCATCCCTAATTTTAAAAGTGTACCAATAACATGTTTGTTGTATTGTCTTATAACAAAAAAAAAAGATTGATTTATTAGTTACAAAGATTTACAAGTTTTTTTAGATACTCAATTGACCATAACACATAAAGAAAGCCAGGCATTATGTTTCTGGGCAGAATACAATTTCAAATTTCATGAGCAATTTCAGTGAATTGAGACAATTGAATTGAGAAGGAAGTTAAGAATAGATCAAACCCACCTTTTTAAAATTTAGGAAACAAAGAAGGTCAAAGCTACCATAAACAATGTCTAATATGGCCCTAAATAGATGCATCATAAAGCTATTGCCATTTAGTATGTTAGATTGGGATGAAAAAGATGGACTGTGCTCTATCTTTTTTTGGGTAAGTAGAAAAGGCTGGCTAAATTGACAAGCAAACCTATCTAGATACGATTAAGATTCATTGCCATTAAATCATTAAGTTTTCTCTAGGGGCAATAAAGTTAAAAGTAGCTTATATTAGTTACATTATTTTGGAATTTGTATAAGAATCCAATGTGAACAAGGGTGAATTCAGTCCAAGTCCAAAATAATGAATTGTCAAATACCTCACAGTCAAATACCTCACCGTCAAATAAGCAAGTTGCAAAAGGAAGTATATATGAAGAGGATTTACATTTTACGACTGACGTGCGTAGAATTGCCAGTTAAGAAATTAATATAAAAATAACGTTGCGAGTACAGTTCTTAACCGACGAAAACTCCGCTTATCAATTTAAAAAGGGTTGTCACAATTTTAAAATAAAAATACTGGAAATAAAAATCCCAGGTCGTCTCCCAACGAGTTGACAAAAGAGTGCTATTTTATTAGTCAGGAATTTTCTGAGAAATTTTAGAGTTGGAGAACGGGAAATTAAAATAATTATTAATTAAAGCGCTGGAAATTAAGAGGAGGTTTTATGTATAAAAATAAAAAGCCTTGACTGGGAGAAGATTAATTGAAAGTTCTATCCTTGTTGAATTTCCCCAAGCGTAATGGTAATAGGTTGTTGTTTCTACTTAGTCATCCCTTACCGAATAAGGAAAAGTTAAGTAACTGAACAAACTCCAATTCACAAGTCCTAATCCTCTCTTATGGAAGGATTAGCGTTAGTGACTAGAGAGCCAGCCAACAACTTCCAATTTCCAATTACACTTGCGTATTCCAACTCAAGTGTCTCCTTTTAATCAACTCCCAAGTCAAGTTGGGAGTTTACTCCATTGACATGAATACAATTTTCACAAACATATAAAGGGAATAAAAAGAAGACATGATAAATTAAATAAAATAATAATTGGAATTTAATTAAAGGTAAAAGTAGTTTTTTGCATTAATAAATCTCAAAATCATAAACATACATATCTGAACAGGGTTAATGGGCAGTTAAAAGAGTAAAGGAATAAGAAAACAAACTAGAATAATGGCAACTTCAACGGAGGTAGTGACTCTTCTCAATATCCAAAATCCAAAGCATAAACTCTAAAACTATGAATGTGAAGAAAACCTAGAGAAAGTAGTGATTTCTCTCTAAGATTCAAACATAAAACTAAAAACTATGTAAATGAGAATGTGTGTTGAGTCTCTGTTTGTTCCCTGGCTCTAGTCTATGTTTCTGCGTCGAAAACTGGGTCCAAGCTCAGCCCAAAATCGCTTCTAGCGTCTTCTACATTTTCTGCACGTGGCGCATGTCATGCGTACACGTCAGTCACGCGTACACGTCGCTGGTCTTTTTCGCGTGTCACGCGTACGCGCTAGGTACACGCACGCGTCACTGTGCAATCTCGCTTCTCACGCGTACGCGTCAGGTGCGCGCACGCATCGCCATGAAAATCTCCAAATCAGGCGCACGCGTGAGCCATGCGTGCACGTCGATCCTCGCTGGTCATCTCTTTTGTTTCTTGTATTCCTTCTATTTTTGCAAGCTTCCTCTCTATCCTCTAAGCCATTCTTGCCCTATGAAGCCTGAAAACACTTAACACACAGATCACGGTATCGAATAGTATAGAGGGGGATTAAAATACATAATTTAAATGCTTGGAAATCAAGTTTTCAAGAATAGAACAGAATTAGGAAGGATTTGTAAAATCATGCAATTTATATGAATAAGTGTGCAAAGACTTGATAAAAACCACTCAAATTAGCACAAGATAAACCATAAAATAGTGGTTTATCAATCTCCCCACACTTAAACATTAGCATGTCCTCATGCTAAGCTCAAGTAGACAAAAGGAATGAATGGGGGAAAAGTAAGACTCATGAGATGCAACCTATGTATGCAAATGCAACTATATGCTAAGATGTTTCTATTTACTTGGTTGAAGATAAATAAGTTCTCCAAGACAAAAATAAATCAGATTCCACTAATTCAAATCACACACTAAAAGACAAGTAAACTTGTAAGAAGACAGCTCATGATAGCAGGAAACATAGAATCAAGCACTGAACCCTCACTGATAGTGTATATGCACTCTAGTCGCTCAAGTGTCTAGGGTTAATCACTCTACTCTTCTCTAGTCATGCTTTCTAAAACTTTGTTCTTCATCTAACCAATCAACAAATAATTAGTATACCAATACAAACATCATGAGGTCTTTTCAAGGTTGTAATGGGGCTAAGGTAAGGGTGAGGATATATATGGCCAAGTGAGCTATAATATGAATCTTTGACTAACCTAAGCTCTTACCACACACATACACACACATTCTATGTACTTCTGAAATCATGCCTAGCTACCCAAAATTTTCACTTTTGCATCACATACTCATGTATCAATTTTTTCTTTAATTTCACCACATATGCATTGATCTTTTATTAAACTTAACATTGGGGTAATTTTGTCCCCTTATTTATTTATTTATTTATATTGTAATAATTTTTTTTGAACATGAAAGCAAACATAACATATCAATGCATATGGTTTTTCTGATCTCATATGAGTATGCACCCAAATTTCCAATATTTAAATAAAGTAGAAACACAACACATTCCCATTAACCCAGGTTTCCCACAATTCCCCCACACTTAGTTAACACACTATCTTAAGCAAACCAAATATTTAAATCAGGTAATTAATTATTTTTCTGCTTAAGGCTAGTGACGTGGTAATATAAAGAACAAATGGGGATTAAAAGGCTCAAAGTGGCAAACAAAGGTAATTGAAATGGTAGGCTATTTGGGATAAGTGAGCTAATAACAAATGATGGCCTCAATCATATATAAGCATGAATATACTAAATAATGGACATATAGAATGGAACAAAGCAAAGATTGCAATCATAGATAGGTAAACACACAAGAATAAAAATTCATGGTTAAATAATTCTACCAAATAATTAAGCTCAAATCTCACAGGTGGTGTGTTCTTAGCTCTAATTCATGTTCCAAATTACAATCTTCAAACAAATTTAACACAAATTTTCAATTTAAATTAGTGAAATATTATAAAATAGGGTCTTGAAAAGAAATTCATTACTTTAACCAAGCAAAAAATACATGCAAGCTATCCTATCTACAAAAGAAAAACTAAAATGTTGGTGTTAAGAGAGAGAAATTACCTCCGGAAGTCAAGGACTGACCTCCCACACTTAAGGCTTGGCACGGTCCTCCGTGCCATCAGTAAGGAGCAAGGTAGGGCTGGAAGCATCGCCTCCGCTGTTTGGTTCGTCCTGGCTTCCTGTGGTACTAGATGAAGGGGAGTCCGGGGTGTCCTTCTGTTCTGGAGGTGGTTGAGTACCAACAATGAGTTCCTTCAGGTAGTTGTATCGGTGCTTGTTACGGTGCTCCATCCACCGGTCTTGCCGGTCGAACCTCTCAAGAATCTGAAGGAACATCTGATGGGTGGATGGTGCTTCTGGTGTGGATGATGGTGGAGTAGAAGAAAGAAGAGTTTCCAAAGATGGGCCTACAGGCCGGCTCGCAGAAGGAACTGGTGGCCGGATGTACTTCCCATGCGGGACATACTGGTCGGCCCTAGGGATGGTGACCTTCGTGTATCCTGCCCGATAGGACACACCTGCTGCAGAGACCAAATCTGAAACCAATGCGGGGAAAGGCAGGTTACCCGCAATCTGTACATGTCCCATTGCTTGCCGGATGTGTCGGGGCAGGTTGAGGGGTTGCTCAGTCAGGATGCACCAGATGAGGACAGCTATGTCAGCTGTGATGGTGGACTCATGAGTGCTTGGAAAGATATAGTGGGACATAATCTGTGCCCACACGCGAGCTTCCAAGGTAAGTGACAGGGCTGAGATGCTCTTGGGTTTCGACCGATGCAGCCCATAGATGCAGGTGTTACCAGGTTGGGTGATAACTCCAAGGACTCTGGCCCAATCAAACTGATACATCTGGCACTTAAGAGAGGCTTCTTGATATGCATCCAATCTCTCTGGACTAGGTGAAAGATCCAGTGCTCGCTGTATGGCACCTCGGAGACAGGGACTTGATGCTGAAGAACAAAAATAGTCTGCAGGGTAGGCGAGTAGAAGTTATACTAGAATTCAACTACCCACGATAAGTTGGCCTCCCGCGGCTGCCTCCTCAAAAATCCCCACTGTCTCCTCTCTATTCGGGGCTCCACAAAATCAACAAAGTGTGTTGGAACAATGAATAGATGCTCATTGTTGTAGTTCCTCTCGGCTAGGATGGGGAACATCTGTTCGCAGTAACGGTTAGTGAACCATGTGGAGTCCCGTGCGGGAAAGGCTTTCTATGATTCATCAATTTTAATGAGCCTCTTCACCCGCTTTGTTGGCGGCTTTACGCTTGTAGATGGAAGTGCTTTAGCCAGAACTCTCTTGGTTCCTCTCCTTGCTGGTGTCTTGTCAGTGGCTTTCTCTTTGCCTTTCTTGGTACCTATGCCTAAGGAAGAAAGGAAGAGGAAGAGTGTGAAAGATATATATAACTAAAAATAGGAGGGAGAAAATTCCAAGTGATAATAAATGCCAAAGAAAAGATTAGAGCTTAAATACACGGTAGCTACAATATGTAGGTAAGACAACAATTTAGATCAAGAAGGCAATTCATAATAATTAGATGCAGGAGTGAAAGAAGAGGCATTCAAGTGAAAGAAGAGGCATTCAACATTACTCATAATGTATTCATAACTCAAGCATCAAGTATTAAATGTGCCAAATTAAAATGTACTTGTAATGATGACAATTGTGAATGATAATCCCAATTACATGTGGAGTACAAATGTTATGAAAAAGAGGCATTCAAGTAAAAGAAGAAAAGAAAATATGATTCAAAAGGCCATAAGAGCCTTTTTCACAAACACTTGGTATGCAAGTTATAATAGGAATGAAAATAATGTATCCAAATGTATATGAGAGCCAAAATTAAATGTTAATTGTCAAATCACTCCTCACAATATCCACAAACTTAATGATAACAAGGTACTACCCAAATAAAACTCAAATACCAACAAAAAATGCATGGAAAAAGAAACCACAAATAACTAAGCATGAAAGAAAAATTTAGAAGAAAGAAAAATAAATAAATGCAATAATTGAAAGAAGAAAGAAAGAGTAGAGGGAGAAAAGAAAAGAACCTGATGTAGAAGATGAAAAGGGAAGGAAGAAAGTAGTAGATAATAAGAAAGAATAAGGAAAAAAGAGGGAAGGAGAAAGAAGAAAGAATTATGATGGAAAGATAATTAGGATTGAGGGGAGGGAAGATTGGAAATCAGGCAGCGTAGTGGTTTAATTGTGCGTCGCGTGCGACACGTACGCGTATGGCATGCGTACGCGTGGGTTGTGCAAGTTTGATAGTGATGCGTAAGCTTCAGGCACGCGCACGCGTGCCTTGGATTGTGCAAATCGCGTGAAAGCATCCTCGCGCACGCACAACTCTCGGGTTGTTATGCATGAGGGCCAACATTGCAAACGACGTGTGCGCATCAGGCACGCGCATGCGTGAGCGGCCATTTTGTGAAGATGATGCGTACGCGTACTAGCACAGTTCCAGGGCGAGGGCAGCACAACTCTCGGGTCAAACACTAATTTACGCCGATTTCCAGGGTGACGCGTACGCGTACGCGTGGACTTGCTTGTGCACAAGGCACGCTTCCAGCACCACTCCGGCCCAACTCTCGGGTCAATTCTTTGGTGGTGCGAACTCACACATGACGCTCACGCGTCAGTGACGCTTGCGCGTCGTCCACCATTTTTTTTATATGCAGAATGCAGAATGCAGATGATTATGTAGAAATTATGAAGAGTACTATGAAAAACAAAATAACATAAAACTAGGAATGAAAAGAACGATCATACCATGGTGGGTTGTCTCCCACCTAGCACTTTGCTTTTACGTCCTTAAGTTGGATGGTCCACAAGCTCAATCTTCTTCTGCTGGTGGATCTTCCAAGAGAAAGATCTCGAGCTCCTTATTATTCTTTATCTTCTCACCATGATACATCTTCAAGCGATGTCCATTGACCTTGATGAATTTGGAACTTGAAGGATGACTCAGGTGGAAGACTCTGTATGGCTCGGCCTTCTCTACTCTATAGGGGCCTTCCCACCTTGATATCAGCTTGCCTGGCATGAGTCTCAACCTTGAGTTGTGAAGGAGAACTAGCTCCCCAGGTCTGAAATGTCTTCTCTTGATATGCTTGTCATGCACAGCCTTCACCTTTTCTTTGTATAGTCTGGAGTTGTCATATGCCTCGACTCGAAGGTTCTCCAGTTCTGCTAGTTGCAACTTTCTTTCAGCACCAGCCTTCTCAAATCCCATGTTGCATTCCCGCACAGCCCAGAAAGCCTTATGTTCCACCTCTACTGGGAGGTGGCAAGCCTTTCCATATATTAGGCGGAAGGGACTCATTCTGATGGGTGTCTTGTATGCTGTCCGATAAGCCCAAAGCGCGTGTACAAGCCTGTTGCTCCAGTCCTTCCTATGAGGCTTGACTATCTTTTCCAGTATGCGCTTTATCTCCCTGTTAGACACCTCAGCTTGTCCATAGGTCTAAGGATGGTAGACTGTTGCTACCTTGTGAACAATCCTATGCTTCTTCAGTAGACCTACTAATCTCCTGTTACAAAGTGAGTGCCTTGATCACTCACGATTGCTCGTGGTGATCCAAAGCGACAGATAATATGGTTTTTAACAAAGGAGACAACAGTGTTGGCATCATCAGTACGGGTAGGAATTGCTTCCACCCATTTAGAAACATAATCTACAGCTAACAGTATATATAAGAAACCATTAGAGTTTGGAAATGGACCCATGAAGTCAATGCCCCAAACATAAAAAATTTCACAGAATAGCATCAGCTGTTGGGGCATCTCATCCCTCTTGGATATATTACCAAACCTTTGGCATGGGGAACAAGATTTACAGAAGGCAGTAGTATTCTTAAAAAGAGTGGGCCACCAGAATCCACAGTCTAAAATTTTTCTAGCTGTTCTTTGAGGGCTAAAATGTCCACCACTCTCAGAAGAGTGGCAGGCCTCTAAAATTGACTGGAATTTTGATTGAGGTACACATCGTCTAATTATCTGGTCAGCACCATACCTCCATAAATATGGGTCATCCCATATATAGTACTTGGACTCGCTTTTCAGCTTGTCTTTTTGATGTTTAGTAAAATTGGGAGGGAAGGTATGGCTAACTAGATAATTAGCTATAGGTGCATACCAAGGAACTACTTCAGATATTGCATGCAAGCTATCAAATAGAAAAGCATAATTGATAGGAGTGGAGTCAGTTTTAATGTGCTCTAGGTGACTCAAGTGGTCCACCACTAAATTCTGGGAACCACTCATATCTTTGATTTCTAAATCAAATTCTTGCAGCAACAATATCCAACGTATTAACCTTGGTTTGGACTCTTTTTTAGCTAATAAATATTTTAGAGTTGCATGGTCTGAGTACACTACCACCTTAGTACCAAGTAAATAGGCTCGGAATTTATTCAGAGCAAAAACAATAGCCAGAAGCTCTTTTTCAGTGGTAGTATAATTAGACTGAGCAGCGTCTAAGGTCTTAGAAGCATAAGTAATTATGAAAGGGTCCTTACCTTCGTACTGAGCCAGTGCCGCTCTTACTGCATGGTTGGAGGCATCACACATAATCTCAAATGGCTGGCTCCAGTCCGGTCCTCTCACAATCAGAGCTTGAGTCAAGGCGATCTTCAGCTTATCAAACGCTTCCATGCAGTCCTCACTTAGTTCGAACTCAACATCTTTCTGTAGTAGTCTAGATAAAGGCAATGCTACCTTACTGAAGTCCTTGATAAATCTCTGGTAGAAACCTGCATGAGCAAGGAACGAACGGACTTCCCTCACGGAGGAGGGGTAAGGTAAACTAGAAATGACATCTACCTTTGCTGGATCTACAGAAATACCAGTATTAGATACAACATGTCCTAGAACAATACCTTGTTTTACCATAAAGTGATATTTTTCAAAATTTAATACAAGGTTTGAACTAACACACCTATCTAATACTCTAGCTAAACTATCCAAGCAAAGGTTAAATGAATAACCATACACACTAAAGTCATCCATGAAAACTTCCATACAACTTTCAATAAGATCTGAGAAAATACTCATCATGCACCTTTGGAAAGTAGCAGGTGCATTACATAAGCCAAAAGGCATCCTCTTGTATGCATACGTTCCAAAGGGACATGTAAAAGTAGTTTTCTCCTGATCTTCAGGAGCTATATGAATTTGAAAATAGCCTGTGTAACCATCTAAAATGCAGTAGTGTGATTTACCTGACAGGCGATCGAGCATCTGATCAATGAATGGCAGGGGGTAGTGATCCTTGCGGTAGCCTGGTTGAGGCGCGTGTAATCAATGCACACCCTCCAGGAATTCTGGACTCTAGTTGTCAGGAGCTCTCCATGATCATTCTTCACTGTTGTGACTGCAGACTTCTTGGGCACCACTTGTACTAGGCTGACCCATTCACCATCTGAGATGGGGTAGATAATATCAGCTTCAAGTAGTCTGGTCACTTCTTTCTTGACAACTTCTAAGATGGTAGGGTTCAGTCGCCTTTGAGGCTGACGGACAGGCCTTGCTCCCTCTTCTAAAAATATCCGGTGCTCATAAACTTGAGGGCTGATGCCTACTATATCCACCAAGCTCCACCCAATCGCTTTCTTGTGTCTTCTCAGCACACTAAGTAGCTGCTCCTCCTGTTGGGAAGTGAGTTCCCTTGCAATGATAACTGGGAGCTTCTGATTATCCTCAAGGTAAGCATTCTTGAGGTGGGGTGGAAGGGGCTTCAACTCTATTTTCTGCTCATGGCTAGGTACTTGATCATCTGGAGCCAGTGAAGGTGGCAAGGTGTCTTCATCTTGTTCATGGGGCTTTCCCACACTTGCACCTTGCTCCATGTGCCTCTCTTCTACTTCTTCTTGGTGAACTGCAGCTACAATTTCATCAATGATATCGCACTGGAAGGCAGAATGATCTTCCGGAGGATGCTTCATAGCTTCATCCAAGTTGAAGCTCACTGCTCTGCCATCTATCTCAAAAGAGTAAATTCCTGAGAAGGCATCTAATTTGAACTTTGAAGTCTTCAAAAATGGCCTTCCCAACAGGATGGATGATGGTCTTTCTGAGTCATTAGGGGGCATCTCCAAGATGTAGAAGTCAATTGGGAATGTGAGCCCCTTAATTCTCACCAGCACGTCCTCAGCAATTCCTACCACCGAGATTATTCTTTTATCTGCCAAAACAAAACGTGCTGTGACCTTTTTAAGGGAGGGAGCCTCATAGCATCATATACAGATAATGGCATAATACTCACACATGCGCCTAAATCACACCTGCAGTCAGAAAATTTTATACTCTCTATAGTAATAGTAACCATGCATGGACCTGGATCACTATATTTTTCTGATATATCACCCATTAAAGCAGAAATAGAGCTACTTAGAGGAATAGTTTCTAAATCCTGTATTTTATCTTTATTCATGCATAAATCTTTTAGAAATTTAGCATACTTAGGTACCTGGCGAATGGCATCAAAAAGGAAAATGGTTACTTCAACCTTTTTGAAGATCTCCACCATCTTGGGGTCTAGCTCCATCTGCTTCCTGGATTTCCTAGCAAGGTGTGGAAATAGAATGGGAATGGTTTCTCTTGTAACTTCATCTTCCTTTGGTGCTCCATTTCCTGGTTGAGCTATTTCTTCTTCAACCATGTCCTGTACTTCCTCCTCTTCTTCAACATCCTCTACCTCCACAATATCTTCAACTTGGGTATCTTCCTTTGAGCTTGGCTCCTCATGATTCATCTCTTGCAATGTGGTTCTGGACCTCAAAGTAATGGCATTGATACCACCTTTGGGGTTGGGTAAAGGTTGAGAAGGAATTGCACTGGAGCTTGAAGGTTGATTGTTGGGGGTAGATAATGAATCCTTCCAGGAAACGAGAGCTTGTAAAGTAGCATTCAGACCGTTTATGGTAGAGGTAAGTGTATTCTGAATGTCTTGTTGTCCTTACGCAAGAGAGCGAATCATCTCGTCATTAGAAGAAGAAGGGGGTAAGTGATTTGAGGGGCCTGCTGTTGGTTGTTTTGAGGCGCTTGGGACTGCCTTTGGTGAGGTGCTCGGTAAGGCTGGTTTTGGTTCTGCTGTCTGTTGTTGTTATTCCACCTCTGATTTCCACTGTTATCTCTGCCTCCTCTATTGTAGTTGTCCCTCCATTCTTGGTTGGAATTGTCTCTCCATCCCTGGTTGGAATTATGTCTCTATCCCTAGTTGGAGTTGTCTTGCCAACCTTGATTATAGTTCCCACCTTGGTTATAGTTGCCACCTTGTTGATAGTATCCTTGATTCGGGCGGTCATAGAAATTATGGGTGGCTGCCAAGGTGTTGTCTTCTTGTTGGAGTTGCGGACACTCATCAGTGTAATGAGTATAGCAGGCACATATTCCGCACACTCTCTGAGAAACCAGTTGTTGACATTGTTGTTGTGGGGGATGCTGAGGTTGTTGTTGATTCAGCTGCAACTGCTTCAGTATGTTGGTCATCTCTCCAAGAGTCTGTGTGAGAGCAGCAGTCTCACTACTAGAGAAAACCTCCGCAATAACCTTGGGATGGTTGTTCCTGTGCCTGACATTTTGGGTAGACTCAGCTAGATCGGTGATCAGTTGCCACGCTTCTGTCGCTGTCTTGTACTTCTTCAGAGAACCCTTACTCGCAGCATCTAATGTAGTCTTATCCTGAGGCTTCATACCTTGTATAAAGTAGCTAATCAACACCAACTGGTCAATCTTGTGGTGGGGACATGAGTCCAGCAGATTCCTGAAGTGGTCCCAATATTCATATAGAGTCTCTGACTCGCCTTGGATAATGCAGGAAATTTCTTTTCTCAGTCTGTCTGTAACTTCACCTGGAAAGTATTTTTCCAAGAATTCCCTTCTGAGCAAATCCCAATTATTAACGACTACTTCAGGTTGAGTGTAGAACCACTCCCTTCCCTTTCCCTCAAGAGAGAACGGGAAGGCATATAGCCAAATAGTAGTCTCATCTACATCATGACGCCTAGTAAAATATATTTTTAATCACAGCACAAAATTAGGAAGAAAAATGTAAAATATGTAATTTACATGGACAAGTGTGAGAATAGTGGATAAAATCCACTCAATTAAGCACAAGATGTACCACGAAATAGTGGTGCATCAGAAACATACAGCTCATGGTAATAAAATAAAATAAAATATGCAAATATATAAAATTAAAAAAATATTTACACCAACCAATAATTTAGCACACTATTGCAACTCCCCGGCAACTGCGCCAAAAATTGACGTGCGTAGAATTGCCGGTTAAGAAATTAATATAGAAATAACATTGCGAGTATAGTTCTTAACTGACGAAAATTCCGCTTATCAATTTAAAAAGGGTTGTCACAACTTTAGAATAAAAATAATGGGAGTAAAAATCCCAGGTCGTCTCCCAACGAATTGACAAAAGAGTGCTATTTTATTAGTCAGGAATTTTCTGAGAAATTTTAGAGTTGGAGAACGGGAAATTAAAATAATTATTAATTAAAGCGCTGGAAATTAACAGGAGGTTTTATGTATTAAAATAAAAAGCCTTGACTGGGAGAAGGTTAATTAGAAATTCTATCCTTGTTGAATTTCCCCAAGCATAATGGTAATAGGTTGTTGTTTCTACTTAGTCATCTGATGAGCGGATAATTTATACGCTTTTTGGCATTATTTTTACATAGTTTTTAGTATGATTTAGTTAGTTTTTAATATATTTTTATTAGTTTTTAAATAAAAATACATTTCTGGACTTTACTATGAGTTTGTGTGTTTTTCTGTGATTTCAGGTATTTTCTGGCTGAAATTGAGGGAGTTGAGCAAAAATCTGATTTAGAGGCTGAAGAAGGACTGCAGATGCTGTTGGATTCTGACCTCCCTGCACTCGAAATGGATTTTCTGAAGCTACAGAAACCCAATTGGCGCGCTCTTAATTGCGTTGGAAAGTAGACATCCAGCGCTTTCCAGCAATATATAGTAGTCCATACTTTGCCTGAGTTTAGACAATGCAAACTGGCGTTTAACACCAGATTTCTGCCCTATTATGGCGTTAAACGCTAGAAACAAGTGGCAAAGCAGAGTTAAACGCCATAAACAAGTTACAAACTGGCTTTCAACTCCAAGGAAGACCTCTACACGTGAAAGCTTTAATGCTCAGCCCAAGCACACACCAAGTGGGCCCGGAAGTGGATTTCTGCATCATTTACTTAATTCTGTAACTCTAGTAACTAGTTTAGTATAAATAGAACCTTTTACTATTGTACTAGGGGTCTCTTTCCCCTATTTTCGAATTCATATGCCATTTGGGGAGGCTGGCCATTCGGCCATACCTAGACCTTGTTCTTATGTATTTTCAACGGTAGAGTTTCTACACACCATAGATTAAGGTGTAGAGCTCTGCTGTTCCTCATGAATTAATGCAACGTACTATTGTTTTTCTATTCAACTCAAGCCTATTTCTTCTCTAAGATATTCATTCACACACAAGAACATGATGAATGTGATGATTATATGATGCTCATCACCATTCTCACTTATGAACACGTGCCTGACAAACACTTCCGTTCTACATGAAAGAAGGCTTGAATGCATATCTCTTAGCCTCCTAATCTGCGATCAGAGTCTTCGTGGTATAGGCTAGAATTATTGGCGGCCATTCTTGAGATCCAGAAAGTCTAAACCTTATCTGTGGTATTCCGAGTAGGATCTGAGAAGGGATGGCTGTGACGAGCTTCAAACTCGCGAGTGCTGGGCGTAGTGACAGACGCAAAAGGATTTCTGAATTCTATTCCAGCATGATCGAGAATCGACAGATGGTTAGCTGTGCGGTGACAGTGCATTTGGACCATTTTCACTGAGAGGACGGGATGTAGCCATTGACAATGGTGATGCCCAACATACAGCTTGCCATAGAAAGGAGTATGAATGATTGGATGAAGACAGTAGGAAAGTAGAGGTTCAGAAGGAACAAAAGCATCTCCATACGCTTATCTGAAACTCTCACCAATGAATTGCATAAGTATCTTTATCCCATTTTATATTTTAATTATATTTTAACTATCAATTCACCATAACCATTTGAATCTGCCTGACTGAGATTTTCAAGATGACCAAAGCTTGCTTCAAGCCGACAATCTCTGTGGGATCGACCCTTACTCACGTAAGGTTTATTACTTGGACGACCCAGTGCACTTGCTGGTTAGTTGTGCGAAGTTGTAACAAAGAACTAAGATTATGAACGTGTGTATAAATTTTTTGGCGCCGTTACCAAGGAATGAATGATCATGATTTCGTGCACCACGTTTTTGGCGCCGTTGCCAGGGATTGTTCGAGTTTGGACAACTGACGGTTCATCTTGTTGCTCAGATTAGGTAATTTTATTTTAATTTTAAGCTTTTTGTTTTTGTTTTTATTTTCGAAAAAACTTAAAAAAAAAACAAAAAAAATTTTGAAAATAAATTATTCTATGGCTTCATAATTTTTAAGAATGAATTCTAGAGTTTCATGATGATCTGTTGAAGTCTGGCTGACTGTGAAGCCATGTCTAATCTTTTGGACCGAGGTTTCAACTCATTATCACAAGAGCTTTTTTTTATTCTCATCAATTCAGCTGTTGTATGCCTGATTTGTATCTTAAAGCTTGGCTGGCCATTGGCCATGTCTAGTGTTTTGGACCGGAGCTTTCACTGAAAGCTTGGCTGACTAGTAAGCTATGTCTAATTCCTGGACCGGAGCTTTAGACTAACATTGCATGATTCCTGGAATTCTCATTAGAAATTTTGAAATCCTTATTTTTTTTTCAAATTAATTTTCGAAAAAAAAAATACAAAAAAATTATAATAAAATCATAAAAACAAAAAAATTGATATTTCTTGTTTGAGTCTAGTGTCAATTTTTAAGTTTGGTGTCAATTGCATTCTTTTATTTTTCTTAAAAATTTTCGAAAAATTCATGCATAATGTCCTTCATGATATTCAAGTTGTTCTTGATGATCTTCTTTGTTTGATCTTTGCATTTTCTTGTTTTGTATCTTTTCTTGTTTTTCATATGCATTTTCAATTTGTTAGTGTCTAATTATTGAAAATTTCTAAGTTTGGTGTCTCGCATGTTTTTCTTTTCTTAAAAATTTTCAAAAACATGTTCTTGATGTTCATCTTGACCTTCAAAGTGTTCTTGGTGTTCATCTTGACATTCAAAGTGTTCTTGCATGCATTAGTTATTTTGATTCATAATTTTTATGTTTTGTTCCAATTTGGTGTTTTTCTCTCTCTTCATTAAAAATTCAAAAATAAAAAAATATCTTTCCCTTATTCTTCTCATAAAATTTGAATATTTGAGTTGACTTTTTCAAAATTTTTAAAATCTAGTTGTTTCTTATTAGTCAAGTCAAATTTTCAATTTAAAAATTCTATCTTTTTCAAACCTTTTCAAAAATCAAATCTTTCTCATTTTTTTCATATTTTCGAAAACTTTTTAAAATGATTTTCAAAATCCTTTTTTTTTTAATTTCATTTTATAATTTCAAAATCTTTACTAACAATTAATGTGATTGATTCAAAAATTTTAAAGTTTGTTACTTGCCTATTAAGAAAGGTTCCATCTTTAAATTTTAGAATAATATCTTTTAGTTTCTTGTTAGTCAAGTAATCAACTTTAATTTTCAAAATCAAATCTTTTTAATCTCCTTTTCAAATCTTTTTCAATTTCAATCGTGTCTTTTTCAAAACTTAATTTCAAAATCTTTTCTAACTTCTTATCTTTTCAAATTTGATTTTTAAATCTTTTTCAATTAACTACTTGAATTTTTTATTTTAAAAGTTTTCTATTTCAATCATATCTTTTTCAAAACCACCTAACCAATTTTCTCTCTCTAATTTTCAAAAACTCTTCCCCACTTTTTCAAAATTCCTTTTTAATTAACTATTTGTTTTAAATTCTAATTTAATTTAATTTTATTTTTCTTTTTAAATTTAAAATTATAACTAATAGTCAAAATAAAAACAAATTTTTTTTATTTATTTTATTTAATTTTTGAATTCTTCCCCCTCTCATCTCTTTCTATTTATTTAATTATCTACTAACACCCCTTTTCCATTCAAAAATTCGAACCCATTCTTCTCCTCTGTGTTCGAATTCTTATCCTCTCCTTCTTCTATTCTTCTCTTCTTCTACTCACATAAAGAAATCTCTATACTGTGACATAGAGGATTCCATATTTTCTTTTTTGTTCTCTTCTTTTTCATATGAGCAGGAACAAGGATAAGAATATTCTTGTTGAAGCTGACCCTGAACCTGAAAGGACTCTGAAGAGGAAGCTAAGGGAAGCTAAAGCACAACTCTCTGGAGAGGACCTGACAGAAATTTCCGAAAAAGAAGGAGACATGGCCGAACCTAATAACAATGGTGTAGATGCAAGGAAGATGCTTGGTGACTTTATTGCACATTCTTCTAACTTCTATGGAAGAAGCATCTCACTTCCTGCAATTGGAGCAAACAATTTTGAGCTTAAGCCTCAATTGGTTTCTCTAATGCAGCAGAATTGCAAGTTTCATGGACTTCCAATGGAAGATCCTCATCAGTTTTTAGCTGAATTCTTGCAAATCTGTGACACTATCAAGACCAATGGAGTTGATCCCGAGGTCTATAGGCTTATGCTTTTCCCTTTTGCTGTAAGAGACAGAGCTAGAACATGATTGGATTCACAACCTAAGGAAAGCCTGAACTCTTGGGATAAGCTGGTCAGTGCTTTCCTAGCTAAATTCTTTCCACCTCAAAAGATGAGCAAGCTTAGAGTGGAAATCCAAATCTTCAGATAGAAGGAAGGAGAATCCCTCTATGAAGCTTGGGAAAGATATAAGCAACTGATCAAAAGGTGTCCTACTGACATGCTTCTAGAATGGAGCATCATAAGTATATTCTATGATGGTCTATATGAGTTGTCAAAAATGTCATTGGACCATTCTGCAGGAGGATCTCTTCACGTGAAAACCCCTGCAGAAGCTCAGGAACTCATTGAAATGGTTGCAAATAACCAGTTCATGTACACCTCTGAGAGGAATCCTGTGAACAATGGGATGCCTTAGAAGAAGGGAGTTCTTGAAATTGATACTCTGAATGCCATATTGGCTCAGCACAAAATATTGACTCAGCAAGTCAATATGATTTCTCAGAGTCTGAATGGATTGCAAGCTGCATCCAACAGTACTAAAGAGGCATCTTCTGAAGAAGAAGCTTATGATCCTGAGAACCCTGCAATAGCAGAAGTGAATTACATGGGAGATCCCCATGGAAACACCTATAATCCTTCATGGAGAAATCCTCCTAATCTCTCATGGAAGGATCAACAGAAGCCTCAACAAGGCTTCAATAATAATGGTGGAAGAAATAGGTTTAGTAATAGCAAGCCTTTTCCATCATCTTCTCAGCAACAGACAGAGAATTCTGAACAGAGCCATTCTGGCCTGGCAACCATAGTCTCTGATCTATCCAAAACCACACTAAGTTTCATGAATGAAACAAGGTCCTCCATTAGAAATTTGGAGGCACAGGTGGGTCAGCTGAGTAAGAAGATTACTGAAACTCCTTCCAGTACTCTCCCAAGCAATACAGAAGAAAATCCCAAGAGAGAGTGCAAGGCCATAACCTTACTTGGTGTGGCCGAATGCCCAGAGGAGGAGGAGGACGTGAATCCCAGTGAGGAAGACCTCTTGGGACGTCCTCTGGACAGAAAGGAGTTCCCTTTTGAGGAACCAAAGGAATTTGAGGCTCATACAGAGACCCTAGAGATTCCATTGGACCTCCTTCTGCCATTCATGAGCTCTGATGAATACTCTTCCTCTGAAGAGGATGAAGACACCATTGCAGTATAAGTTGCTAAGTATATAGGAGAAATCATGAAGTTGAATGCCAGTTTATTTGGTAATGAGACTTGGGAGGATGAACCCCCCTTGCTCACCAATGAACTGAGTGCACTAATGAGGCAGACATTGCCTCAGAAGAAACCGGATCCCGGAAAGTTCTTCATACCTTGTACCATAGGCACCATGACCTTTGAGAAAGCTCTGTGTGACCTTGGGTCAGGGATAAACCTCATGTCACTCTCTGTAATGGAGAAACTAGGAATCTTTGAGGTACAAGCTGCAAGAATCTCATTAGAGATGGCAGATAAATCAATGAAACAAGCTTATGGACTAGTAGAGGACGTGTTAGTAAATGTTGAAGGCCTTTACATCTCTGCTGATTTTATAATCCTAGACACTGGGAAGGATGAGGATGAATCCATCATCCTTGGCAGACCCTTCCTAGCCACAGCAAAAGCTGTGATTGATGTTGACAGAGGAGATTGGTCCTTCAGTTGAATGAGGGCTACCTTGTATTTAAGACTCAAGGTTCTCTTTTTGTAACCATGGAGAGGAAGCATGAAAAGCTTCTCTCAATACAGAGTCAAACAAAACCCCCATATTCAAACTCTAAGTTTAGTGTTGGGAAGCCACAACCAAACTCTAAGTTTGGTGTTAAGAGGCCCCAACATTGCTTTGATTTTCTGTGAGGCTCCATGAGAGCTCACTGTCAAGCTATTGACATTAAAGAAGCACTTGTTGGGAGGCAACCCAATGTTATTTAATTATATCTATTTATTTTCCATTGCTATTTTATGTTTTCTTTAGGTTGATGATCATGTGAAGTCACAAAAACTACTGAAAAATCAAAAATAGAATGAAAAACAGCATTAAAAATAGCTCACCCTGGAGGAAGAGCTTACTGGCATTTAAACGCCAGTAAGAAGCATCAAACTAGCATTTAACGCCAGAAAGAAGCATCAAGCTGGCGTTAAACGCCAGAAACAAGCACCAGACTGGTGTTTAATGCCAGAACAGAGCATGAAATTGGCGTTTGACGCCAAGAATGGGAGAAAAGCTGGCGTTAAACGCCAGAAACAAGCAGCAAGTTAGTGTTTAACGCCAGACATGCATTCTAAGGGCGTTTTGCACGCCTACTTGGAGCAGGGATGCTAAGTCCTTGACCTCTCAGGATCTGTGGACCCCACAGGATCCCCACCTACCCCACCTCTTCTTCTCTCCTCTTCACACCTTCTCATAACACTCTTTCCAAATTCCTTTCCCTCCCAAACCCAACCCTAATGGCCGAAACCTAACCTTCCCCCCACTCCTATATAAATCCCTTAACACTACTCCATCTTCACACATCACAACCACTACTTCTCCCCCTTAGCCGAATACACTCTCTCACTCCATCTCCTCCATTTTTTTCTTCTTCTACTACTTTCTTTCTTCTTTTGCTCGAGGACGAGAAAACTTTTTAAGTTTGGTGCGGTAAAAGCATTGCTTTTTGTTTTTCCATAACCATCAATGGCACCTAAGGCCAGAGAAACCTCAAGAAAGAGGAAAGAGAAGGCAATTGCTTCCACTTCTGAGTCATGGGAGATGGAGAGATTCATCTCAAAGGTCTATCAAGACCACTTCTATGAAGTTGTGGCCAAGAAGAAGGTGATCCCTGAGGTCCCTTTTAAGCTCAAAAAGAGCGAGTATCCGGAGATCCGACAAGAGATTAGAAGAAAAGGATGGGAAGTTCTCTCTAATCCTATTCAACAAGTCGGAATCTTAATGGTTCAAGAGTTCTATTCAAACGCATGGATCACTAGGAACCATGATCAAAGTATGAACCTAAACCCAAAGAACTGGCTTACAATGGTTCGGGGGAAATACTTAGATTTCAGTCTGGAAAATGTAAGGTTGGCGTTCAACTTACCAATGATACAAGAAAACACACGCCCCTACACTAGAAGGGTCAACTTTGATCAAAGGTTGGACCAAGTCCTCATGGACATATGTGTGGAAGGAGCTCAATGGAAAGTTGACTCAAGAGGCAAGCTGGTTCAATTGAGAAGACTGGACCTTAAGCCTATAGCTAGAGGATGGTTGGAGTTCATCCAACGCTCGTTAGAGAAGATCAAAAAGCTATGAGGGAAGAGCAACAAAGACAAGGAAGAGACATAGAGGAGCTCAAGAGCACCATTGGTTCTTCAAGAAGAGGAAGACGCCACCCTCACTAAGGTGGACCCGTTCCTTAATCTCCTTGTTCTTATTTTCCTGTTTTTCGGTTTTTGAGCCTTATGTTTTATTTATGTTTGTGTCTTTACTATATGATCATTAGTGTTTAAGTGTCTATGTCTTAAAGTTATGAATGTCCTATGAATCCATCACCCCTCTTAAATGAAAAATGTTTTAATTACAAAAGAACAAGAAGTACATGATTTTGAATTCATTCTTGAAATTAGTTTAATTATTTTGATGTGGTGACAATACTTTTTATTTTCTGAATGAATGCTTGAACAGTGAATATGTCTTTTGAATTTATTGTTTATGAATGTTAAAATTGTTGGCTCTTGAAGAATAATGAAAAAGGAGAAATGTTATTTGATAATCTGAAAAATCATATAATTGATTCTTGAAGCAAGAAAAAGCAGTGAAGAACAAAGCTTGCAGAAAAAAAAAAGAAAAAGTAAGAAAAAATTGGCGAAAAAAATAATAATAATAATAAAGAGAAAGAGAAAGAAAAAGCAAGCAGAAAAAGTCAATAGCCCTTAAAACCAAAAGGCAAGGGTAATAAAAAGGATCCAAGGCTTTAAGCATCAGTGGATAGGAGGGCCCAAAGGAATAAAATCCTGGCCTAAGCGGCTAAACCAAGCTATCCCTAACCATGTGCTTGTGGCGTGAAGGTGTCAAGCCAAAAGCTTGAGACTGAGCAGTTAAAGTCGAGGTCCAAAGCAAAAAAAAGAGTGTGCTTAAGAACCATGGACACCTCTAATTGGGGACTCTAGCAAAGCTGAGTCACAATCTGAAAAGGTTCACCCAGTTATGTGTCTGTGGCATTTATGTATCCGGTGGTAATACTGGAAAACAAAGTGCTTAGGGCCACGGCCAAGACTCATAAAGTAGCTGTGTTCAAGAATCAACATACTGAACTAGGATAATCAATAACACTATCTGAATTCTGAGTTCCAATAGATGCTAATCATTCTGAACTTCAAAGGATAAAGTGAGATGCCAAAACTGTTCAGAGGCAAAAAGCTACTAGCCCCGCTCATTTAATTGGAGCTAAGTTTCATTGATATTTTGGAGTTTATAATATATTCTCTTCTTTTTATCCTATTTGATTTAAAGTTGCTTGGGGACAAGCAACAATTTAAGTTTGGTGTTGTGATGAGCGGATAATTTATACGCTTTTTGGCATTGTTTTTACATAGTTTTTAGTATGATTTAGTTAGTTTTTAATATATTTTTATTAGTTTTTAAATAAAAATCACATTTCTAGACTTTACTATGAGTTTGTGTATTTTTCTGTGATTTCAGGTATTTTCTGGCTAAAATTGAGGGACTTGAGCAAAAATCTGATTCAGAGGCTGAAGAAGGACTGCAGATGCTGTTGGATTCTGACCTCCCTATACTCGAAATGGATTTTCTGGAGCTACAGAAACTTAATTGGTGCGCTCTCAATTGCGTTGGAAAGTAGACATCCAGTGCTTTCCAGCAATATATGATAGTCTATACTTTGTCCGAGTTTAGTTGACGCAAACTGGCGTTTAACGCCAGCTTTCTGCCCTATTCTGGCGTTAAACGCCAGAAACAAGTTACAAACTGGCGTTCAACTCCAAGGAAGATTTCTACACGTGAAAGCTTCAATGCTCAGCCCAAGCGCACACCAAGTGGGCCCGGAAGTGGATTTCTGCATCATTTACTTAATTCTGTAACCCTAGTAACTAGTTTAGTATAAATAGAACTTTTTACTATTGTACTAGGGGTTTCTTTCCCCTATTTTCGAATTCATATGCCATTTGGGGAGGCTGGCCATTCGGCCATGACTAGACCTTGTTCTTATGTATTTTCAACGGTAGAGTTTCTACACACCATAGATTAAGGTGTGGAGCTCTGCTGTTCCTCATGAATTAATGCAAAGTACTATTGTTTTTCTATTCAACTCAAGCCTATTTCTTCTCTAAGATATTCATTCTCACACAAGAACATGATGAATGTGATGATTATGTGACGCTCATCACCATTCTCACTTATGAACACGTGCCTGACAAACACTTCCGTTCTACATGAAAGCAAGCTTGAATGCATATCTCTTAGCCTCCTGATTTACGATCAGAGTCTTCGTGGTATAGGCTAGTATTATTGGCGGCCATTCTTGAGATCCGGAAAGTCTAAACCTTGTCTGTGGTATTCCGAGTAGGATCTGGGAAGGGATGGCTGTGACGAGCTTCAAACTCGCGAGTGCTGGGCGTAGTGACAGACACAAAAGGATCACTGTATCCTATTCCAGCATGATTGAGAACCGACAGATGATTAGCCGTGTGGTGACAGCACATTTGGACCATTTTTACTGAGAGGACGGGATGTAGCCATTGACAACGGTGATGCCCAACATACAGCTTGCCATGGAAAGGAGTATGAATGATTGGATGAAGACAGTAGGAAAGCAGAGGTTCAGAAGGAATAAAAGCATCTCCATACGCTTATCTGAAATTCTCACCAATGAATTGCATAAGTATCTCTATCCCATTTTATATTTGAATTATATTTTAGCTATCAATTCACCATAACCATTTGAATCCACCTGACTGAGATTTGCAAGATGACCATAGCTTGCTTCAAGCCGACAATCTCTGTGGGATCGACCCTTACTCAAGTAAGGTTTATTACTTGGACGACCCAATGCACTTGCTGGTTAGTTGTGCGAAGTTGTGAAAAAGAACTAAGATTATGAACGTGCGTCTTAAGTTTTTGGCGCCGTTACCAAGGAATGAACAATCACGATTTTGTGCACCATCATCCCTTACCGAATATGGGAAAGTCAAGTAACTAAACCAACTCCAATTCACAAGTCCTAATCCTCTCCTATGGAAGGATTAGTGTTAGTGACTAGAGAGCCAGCCAACAACTTTCAATTCCCAATTACACTTGAGTATTCCAACTCAAGTGTCTCCTTTTAATCAACTCCCAAGTCAAGTTGAGAGTCTACTCCATTGACATGAATATAATTTTTACAAACATATAAAGGGAATAAAAAGAAAACATGATAAATTAAATAAAATAATAACTGGAATTTAATTAAAGGTAAAATTAGTTCTTTGCATTAATAAATCCCAAAATCATAAACATACGTATCTGAACAGGGTTAATGGGCAATTAAAAGAGTAAAGGAATAAGGAAACAAACTACAATAATGGCAACTTCAACGGAGGTAGTGACTTTTCTCAATATCCAAAATCCAAAGCATAAACTCTAAAACTATGAATTTGAAGAAAACCAAGAGGAAAGAGCTTGTTCCCTGGCTCTAGTCTGTCTTTTTTGGCCGAAAATTGGGTCCAAACTCACCCAAAATTGCTCCCAGCGTCTTCTGTATTTTCTGCACATGGCGCATGTCACGTGTACGCATCGCTAGTCTTTTTCGCATGTCACGCGTACGTGTCAGGTACGCGAATGCATCACTGTGCAATCTCGCTTCTCACGCGTACGCGTCAGGTGCGCGCACGCATCGTCATGAAAATCTCCAAATCACGCGCACGCATGAGCCATGCATGCGTGATAAACCACTATTTTATGGTTTATCTTATGCTTAATTGAGTGGTTTTTATCAACTCTTTACCCATTTATTCATACTAATCGCATGCTTTATGTTTTCCTTCCTGATTTTGTGCTATGATTGAAAACATGCTTCTTTGGCCTTTATATTGCTAATATTAATCCTCTCTTATCACCATTAGATGCCTTGATATGTGTGTTAAGTGTTTTCAGAGATTACAGGACAGGAATGGCTTAGAGAATGGAAAGGAAGCATGCAAAAGTGGAAGAAATACAAGAAACTGAAGGAACTACTAAAGCTGTCCAGCCTGACCTCTCTGCACTCAAACGGTCATAACTTGAGCTACAGAGATCCAAATGATGCGGTTCCAGTTGCGTTGGAAAGCTAATGTTCGGGACTTCGATTTGATATATAATTTTCCACAGCTGGACTGACGTTAGATGATGCGAACGCGTGAATGACGTGCCCACGTCGTATTTGCGAATTGCAATCCGCGCGAACGCGTGGACGACGCCTCCGCGTCACTTTCCCGCGACCTGAACGTAACAGAAACCGCTGGGAGTGATTTCTGGGCTGTTTTTGACCCCGTTTTCAGCCCAGAACACACAGATTAGAGGCTATAAAGTGGGGGAATGCATCCATTCATAATCATGCTTTTCATAATTTAGATGTAGTTTTTAGAGAGAGAGAGGTTCTCTTCTCTCTCTTAGGATTTAGTTTTAGGATTTAGGATTATTTCTTCTTCATCAAAGGTTCAATGTTCCTTTTATTTATTTTTCCAATTTAATTTATGAACTTTTTCATGTTAGATTTGAATATTCTATTTAATATAATTTGAGGTATTTCAGTTATAAGATTGTTTTATTTATGCCATGAATGCTTTCGATTTATCCAAATTTTTTTCATTCGAGTAGACTCTCTCCCCTTTCATCTTTTGTTAGGTAATTGGTAATACTTGAGTTGTCAAACTCAGGGGTGGTTGAAATTGGCAGATTCTACTTGATCTAGATCTCTCTAAAGCTAGTCCTCCCACAGGGATTGACTAGGACTTGAGGATCAAGCTAATTAGTCCACTTGACTTAACTAAGTGGGATTAAAATCCAATTCTCATCACATCTGATAAGGATAACAAGGACAGGATTTCCAGTTCTAATACCTCGCCAAGAGTTTATTTTATTATTACTATTTTATTTTTCTTATCATTTAACATACTTCTTCCTTACTTTTAAAACCCCCAATTTACAAGACTCACAACCAATAATAAGAACACCTCCCTGCAATTCCTTGAGAAGACGACCCGAGGTTTAAATACTCGGTTATCAATTTTAAAGGAGTTTGTTACTTGTGACAACCAAAACGTTTGTAAGAAAGGTTGATTTCTTGGTTTAGAAACTATACTTGCAACGAGGATTTATTATGAATTCTAAACCGTCAATCTTCAGTTCTTCAAAATGATGCCGTTGCCGGAGAATTGCAAACGTGTGCCTTATTATTGGTTATTGTAAATATTTTATTTTGCTTGTTTATTTATTTTTATTTTTGTTTTTAATTTTTATTAGTTGCTATGAGTTCTCACCCCTCTCGCTTTGAGTTTGGTTCCAATGTTGTTGCAAGGAATGGAAATTATAACAGGAACATGCATCAAGGTCAAAACAATCAGAGATGGAAGGAGCCACGAGGATCTGATCAACCCTTTCGGCAACATCACCTTCCAGGATACCATGGACAACGACCATCCTACAATGCATGCCAAGACAATAGATATGGTGGACCCCCTTGTAGTTACCAGCAAGCTCCATCATATGCCAATGAACCACCTCCTCAAAATAGCTTTGGACCACCATACTCACAAGCCCCTTTCCACCATTCACCTCCATATGACCCTAACCCGTATCCACCATACCAACCACCTTATGAGCCAAATGAACCATACATAGAACCACCACCTCAATATACACCATCTCCTTATCGTTGTCAAGATGAACCACCTTCCTACCATGAACCCTTTCTCCCAATAAATGAACCCTCCTATCCACCCCAAACCTCCATGGAGAAAGCATTTTCCTATCTAAACTCTACTATACAAGCTCTCTTCGCCCAAATCGGACCACCAAATACCTTCAACAATCAACCCTCAAGCTCTAGTGCACTTCCTTATCAACCACATAATGATCTCTCCATCCCATCACCACCATCCATGGAAGAGCACCCACATCCATCAATCCAAGAGCAACATGATCTCAATGATGCTATTGACATGGAACAAGAGAGAAGGGATCATCTTCGTGAATCCATACTTCATAAGGAGCTAGAGGAGGCCCTAAAGGTGAAGGTAGTAAAAACCCTTGAAGTCGAAGGAGTGGTTGAAGAATTAGTGAAGGAAGAATCAATGGATCATCTCAAGGAAGCAGCGGATCGATTTCATGTAACTCTATATCAACTAAATCAAGCGATAAGTCGATTAGCTTCCCAACGCTCGGACACTCAAAGTGCTCCTATGGCTACATGTGGAGAATCAATAAAAGAGCGTAGCATAAAGGAGATACTAGAAACTCCAATGGACAGTACGGAGCATAACTTTGTACTGAAACAAGTGGAGGAAGCTGTAATTATTGAAAAGGAAGAAGTGGTTGCAGACTTAGGAGATGCTGAACCTCCATGGGAAAGTCAGGTTATAGAACCTCCTTCCAAGGCGATTGAAATTGATGCTGAGGAGGGTGTACAACCTCCAAGGCATATCATGATTAAGGACTTGGAAGAGGACGATCAAGAGATGGAGATTAAAAAAGAAGAAGCACGGCCTCCCATGCCCTCGGTAAGCAATGAAGAAGAGATTGAATTGGAAGAAAGTTACCAAGAGGAAGAGGTTGAAATTGAAGAAGCTTGCAAAGAGGTGGAAGTTGTCAAAGAGCACAAGGGAGTGGAGCTTGGAATCACCTTGCCAAAGTTATTGGAGACCCCTCCCCCTAAGTTTCCATCATCCTTCACAACATTCAAGTGGGTAAAATTCATATCCCTTAGCTTTCTAATTCCACTTGAATATGGGCTACTGGAGACGGATGGTCAACTTAGAGCTCTTTGTGACATTAAGAGTAAGAGGAAGATGGTCAGTGGTAAGAATTATCCTGCAAGGTTCATTATGGTTGGAAGCTTTAAGTTTAAACGCAAAGGTTAGTGCAGAGCTCAATTGAATGGGTCTAGGAAGCTGTTTGGATGCTTCAATGAGAATTCTAAAGCTGAACCACCCGGATGGAATCATGATGATCAACAAGAAGACGGGTGTAAAAGCAAGATTTGGGACCCCGGAATTCATTCCAAAAATCAACACTCTTGGGGCCTTGTCACTTGCTTTAACCTGCTTGAAGGCTTTCTGTGCCTAGTTTGGGATCCCGGAGGCTACTGGAATTACAAACATTGGTGGAGATTCCTGGATGAGTTCAAGCACAAGCCGCCATGACAAGGAGCTCACCAAATGTCCAACTTAAGGACTTTAACTAAAAGTGCTAGGTGGGAGACAACCCACCATGGTATGATCGTTCTTTTTCAATTTTATTTCGTGTTGTTTATTTTTATTTTATTTTATTTTCATTGAACCTCAAAGTTTTCATAGCATCTACATTAGCACTGCATATTGCATACTGCATAATTGCATTTAAAAAAAAAAACACGCACGCGACGCGGCAGCGTCGCTGACGCGTCCGCGTCACTAGTGCATGGGGAGGAAAAGAAAATTGAACAGAGAGTCACGCGAAAGTGTGGCTGGAGGCGTGCCTTTGGCACAAATTGATCCACGCGACCGCATCGCCGAGGTGGCCGTGTCATTTGAAAAATAGCTTCCCCACGCGTCCGTGTCACCCACGCGATCGCGTGGCCCTGTAAATCGATGTAGAAAGGGTGTATGGCCGAAAGTTGAGCTGAAATTGGGCTGGAACGGTGCTAGAAGCACAAGCCTTACCACACGAACGCGTGCCCCATGCGTCCGCGTCGATTTGCAAATATGGCCATCCGCGCGATCGCGTCAACCACGCGATCGCGTCACCCAGATTTTTTGCAATATGCATTTAAACAGAGAGTTGTGCGAACATGAGGCTGCACTCGCGCCAATCGCACAAATCAGGCCACGCAATCGCATGACCCACGCGTCCGCGTCACCTGACCTTATCGCGCACCACGCAACCGCGTCACTCACGCGTCCGCGTCGCCTGCGCCGCACAACTCATCCAAATCAGCGCCAATAATCTTCTCTTTTCTTTTCTAATCCTAATTTCTTCTATCTTTTCTTCTTTCTTTCTTAATTTATTTCTTTCACTTCTCATTCCTTTTCACCTTCACTCTATTTTACTTAATTTATTTGCATATTTCATTCATTGCATTTTAATTTAGTGCATATTTTTCTTTTCTTTTCTTTTGGTGTTGATTTTCTTATTTAACTGTTGCATCTTCTCTTGAATTATTTTAGGTACTTAGTGACTTATTTTATTCTAGTTAGGTAATATTATTTATATCAATACCAATTTTTTATACCTGTATTACTTTTACATTGACATGAATTTATATTATCTCTCCTTACCCACACTCTCTTCCCTATTTTTGCAAATTTTTGCACTCTTGATTTGCCATGTACTTCTACTGTTTTCTCATTTGCATGTTGTAGCTACCATGTAATTGAGACCCTCATTATCTTACATTTACCCAACCATATTTTATTTTATCTTTATTTCTGGGTTACTGTTCTTCTTTTTCTCTTCTTTCAAGCTGGCCACCGAAGACGGAAAAAGGGAGAAACTTCTATAAGGGGAGACAAACAAGTCCATCTGCACAATTCTTAAAGAAAAGCATCAATTGGAACAACCCGTCCACCCGCACATCTCAGCATGCACCGAGGACGGTGCAATCTTTAAGTGTGGGGAGGTCGATACCGATCTCCATGGGTTAGTTACTCTTCTATCTCAACACCAATGGTTTATTTTCCTTGTTAATTGTTGCATTTGCATGTTTGATTGCATGATTATTTGATTTTGTGCATATTTTACCACTTGGTTAAAGTAATATCTTCTCTTTCAAAGAAACCTTTTAGAGCATTTCACTAATTTGAATAAAATTTAATGTTAAACTTGTTTGAAGAAATATTATACTGGAACATGGTTTAGAGCTCGAACACACAAAATCAGTGAGATTTTTGAGCTTGTTTGATTGGTTGCATTTTATCAACCAAAATTCTGTTTTACTGTGTATTTTTCTCTCTAAAATTGTGATCTTTGTCTTGCTTAATTCTATATTTCCATGGTTTGATGTATGCATACACTTAAATGATTGAGGCCTTTGTTTCACTGAGCTTACATACCCATATGGCCTTACCCTTTCATTATTCTTTGCAAACCAATGTTGAGCCTATTATACCCCTTTGTTCTTTACTTTAGCACATCATTAACTTTAAGCGGAAAACAATAATGTCCTTAATTTGAATCCTTGGTTAGCTTAAACTAGTGAGAGTGCTCATGAATTAAGTATGGGAAAAGTTGAATTTGGAAACATTTGGTTTGAGAATTGAGTATGTTAGAATTTTCTGAAAATGTGAAAGAAATGTTTAGGACATGATTCATGCATCCAATAATTTAATCATATGACTTGAGAAAAATAAAAGAAAAGAAAGGTTATTAGATGAAGAGCAAGCCTTAGAAAGCAAGGTTAGTAGAGAATTGAGAGAGTCGGACCTTAGACACTTGAGTGATTAGAGTGTATACACTTCCGGTGAGGGTTCGACGCTCGATTCCTTGTTCCCGGCTTTCATGAGCTATTTTCTTCTTGCAAGTCTATTTGTACTCTATTTTGTAATTTGAATTAGTGAAATCCAATTCATATTTGTTCTTGGAAGATTTATTTACTTTTAACCAAGTAGGTAGAAACATTTTGCATGTAGTTGCATTCATATAAGATAGGTTGCATTTCATACATTCTACCATTCCTCTTCACTTCTTTTATAGCTTCTCTTGAGCTTAGCATGAGGACATGCTAATGTTTAAGTGTGGGGGAGGTTGATAAACCACTATTTTATGGTTTATCTTATGCTTAATTGAAATTGATTTATCAACTCTTTACCCATTTATTCATACTAATCGCATGCTTTATGTTTTCTTCTACCATTCCTCTTCACTTCTTTTATAGCTTCTCTTGAGCTTAGCATGAGGACATGCTAATGTTTAAGTGTGGGGGAGGTTGATAAACCACTATTTTATGGTTTATCTTATGCTTAATTGAGTAGTTTTTATCAACTCTTTACCCATTTATTCATACTAATCGCATGCTTTATGTTTTCCTTCCTGATTTTGTGCTATGATTGAAAACATGCTTCTTTGACCTTTATATTGCTAATATTAATCCTCTGTTATCACCATTAGATGTCTTGATATGTGTGTTAAGTGTTTTCAGAGATTACAGGGCAGGAATGGCTTAGAGGATGGAAAGGAAGCATGAGAAAGTGGAAGGAATACAAGAAACTGAAGGAACTGCTAAAGCTGTCCAGCCTGACCTCTCTGCACTCAAACGGTCATAACTTGAGCTACAGAGATCCAAATGATGCAGTTCCAGTTGCGTTGAAAAGCTAACGTCTGGGGCTTCGATTTGATTTATAATTTGCCATAGCTGCTCCGACTTTAGGCGACGCAAACAAGTGAATGACGCGCCCGCGTCGTATCTGCGAATTGCAATCCGCGCGAACGCGTGGACGACGCCTCCGTGTCACTTTCCCGCGACCTGAACGTAACAGAAACCGCTGGGAGTGATTTCTGGGCTGTTTTTGGCCCAATTTTCAGCCCAGAACACAAAGATTAGAGGCTATAAAGTGGAAGAATGCATCCATTCATAATCATGCTTTTCATAATTCACTTTTCATAATTTAGATGTAGTTTTTAGAGAGAGAGAGAGGTTATCTCCTCTCTCTTAGGATTTAGTTTTAGGATTTAGGATTATTTCTTCTTCATCACAGGTTCAATATTCCTTTTATTTATTTTTCCAATTTAATTTATGAACTTTTTCATGTTAGATTTGAATATTCTATTTAATATAATTTGAGGTATTTCGGTTATAAGATTGTTTTATTTATGCCATGAATGCTTTTGATTTATCCAAATTATTTTCATTCGAGTAGACTCTCTCCCCTTTTGGCTTTGGTTAGGTAATTGGTAACTCTTGAGTTGTCAAAGTCAGGAGTGGTTGAAATTGGCAGATTCTACTTGATTTAGATCTCTCTAAAGCTAGTCCTCCCACAGGGATTGACTAGGACTTGATGATCAAGCTAATTAGTCCACTTGACTTAACTAAGTGGGATTAAAATCCAATTCTCATATAACAAGGACAGGATTTCCAGTTCTAATACCTTTCCAAGAGTTTATTTTATTATTACTATTTTATTTTTCTTATCATTTAACATACTTCTTCCTTACTTTCAAAACTCCCAATTTACAAGACTCATAACCAATAATAAGAACACCTCCCTGCAATTCCTTGAGAAGACGACCCGAGATTTAAATACTCGGTTATCAATTTTAAAGGGGTTTGTTACTTGTGACAACCAAAATGTTTGTAAGAAATGTTGATTGCTTGGTTTAGAAACTATACTTGCAACGAGGATTTATTCTGAATTCTAAACCATCAATATTCAGTTCTTCAGTGCGCGTCGATCCTTGCTGGTCATCTCCTTTATTTCTTGTGTTTCTTCCATTTTTGCAAGCTTCCTGTCCATCCTCTAAGCCATTCCTGCCATATAAAGCCTGAAAACACTTAACGCACCGATCACGACATCGAATAGTATAGAGGGGGATTAAAATACACAATTTAAAGGCTTGCAAAGCAAGTTTTCAAGCATAGAACTGATGGCAAGGGATTCGCTTGATGGTCTAGATTTTCTTCCTAAAGAAAGGAATTACTTCGTTGTGAGCATAGCCCAAAACTAGCAAACAATTCCCGCATCAAATTAATGTATGGTTGTGTCACATGTACAAACCCCAAATAAGAATTAATCGAAGTATTTAGACTCCGGGTTGTCTCACAAGGATTGCAATGAAGTGGTCAATTATTGGCTAAGAAGGGGCAGGGGAGTTTTGGTTTATAAGAGGAACAAGAAAAGGCAAATCAAGCAAGTGATTAGAGGAAGAAAAATAAAGAAAAGCAATAAGTAAAGAGAGACATTCATGGCAAGGGTTGAGATCATAGGCTTTCTATCCTAGTCATTAATCATAGCAATGATTAACAAGAATTTATCTTATTACGTCATCCCCAATGATGGAAGAAGATATAGGTTATCTTCCATGAGAGAAAGTCTAACAAGATTAGCTAATCTTAGTCCAAATGTCCTAATCAACTCACCAATTGGATTAGTAAGAGGTTAGAGTCAATGGAAATGATATTAACTAACAATTCTAGATCACCAACATAGGTTGGGTTTTCATGACTTAAGATTGCCTAATTACTCCTTCCAAGCCAAGAATGCTCAAAGTCTACTCTAAAGCCCAACCAAGCATTTTGTCAAACACTTGGTGGGTAATAAAGGAAAGCATGGTAAAAGTGCAAGAATAACAAATCTGACAACTAATAATTGCAAGGAAAGTAAATCAACAACTTAATTCATCAATGAAAGAAATATCAACATCAAATTGCATTAAATGTAAACCAAATCCAACATGAGTTCATCATCACAAAAGAAAGCAAAGAGGGAAATTAACACTACAACTAATAAAATCAAGATGTAGAAATGAGAAATTGTAGAAGAAACAAGATGAAATCAAGTAATTAATTCAAGATCCAAGACAAATTAACCTAATCTTAACCTAATTCTAGAGAGAAGAGGGAGTTTCTCTCTCTAGAAAACTAACTAAAGGCTCATGTTGACTAACTAATTGCTCCCCCCTTACTTAGACTTCAATTCTGCATGAAATACACTCAGAAACAAGTTGGATTTGGGCCTAGGCAGCTCAGAAATTGCCCCCAGCGTTTGCCTTTAAGTGGGTCACGTGCTAGTATCGGCGCGTACGCGCCATGTGCGCGTGCGCGTCGATTGGCTGTTTCTTCATCCGCGCGGACGCGGCATGTACGCGTGCGCGTCTCTATGTGAAGTCATTTCTGCGCGTGCGCGCCTTGTACGCGTGCGCGCCCATTGATGCATTCCCAATCTTTATTTCTTCATGCATTCTCCACTTTGTATGCTTTTCTCCTCATTTCTTCCATCCAATACTTGCCTTATGAACCTGAAATCACTCAACAAACATATTAAGGCATCGAATGGAATTAAAGTGAATTAAAATCATCAATTTAAGGGCCTAAAAATCATGTTTTTACACTTAAGCACAATTCAAGGGAGAATTACAAAACTATGCTATTTCATTGAATAAATGTGGGAAAAAGTGATAAAATCCCCCTAAAATAAGCACAAGATAAACCACGAAACCGGAGTTTATCAAATCTCCCCACACTTAAACTAAGCATGTCTTCATGCTAAAATCAAGAAAGAAGCAAAGAGGTATCAACATTTATTCAATGCAACTAACTAAATGCAATCTATCCATATGCAACCTATTTACATGAATGCAATGGCTCAGTCAAAATAAATCAATCTCCAAGAATACAAATACAAGCATAAGGGCTAAGGCAATAGCAATCAAAGCAAACCACAATTGGATTTAATCATTGAAAGATTTTACAGACTTGCAAGAAAAGATGATCACGGGTGGAAACATGTAATTGAGCGATTGAACCCTCACCGGATGTGTATCCGCTCTAGGCACTCAGGTGTATGGGGTTGATTCACTCAATTCTCCCCCAATCATACTTTCCAAGATTTATTTTTCATCTAACAATCAACAATTACTTTATGCATTCATACAAATATCATGAGGACTTTTCCATAGGTTGTAATGGGGCTAGGGTCAAGGTAGGATGCATATGGTCAAGTGAGTTTGAGATTTGGATCTTTGATTAACTTAAACTTCCCACTTAACCTATGACAACCTATACAATTCTAAACAACCTAGCTATCCATTCTTCACTTTTCCACACATACTCATATATTCTCTTTTGATCACCACACATATGCATTGAATTTATTGAACTTTAAACTTTGGGACAATTTGTTCCCTTTTTATTGTAATTCTTTTTTTTTCTTCTTTTTTTTAAATATGTACAAGAGCATCAATGCACATGGTTTACACATGATTAATATATGAGTGTGTACCCAATTCTCAAAATTTTCACACAACTACAAAGCATGCTTTTATCTCTACCCAATGTACCCAACTTTTCCAAAATCTAATGATGAACACTCTCACTAGTCTAAGCTAATCAAAGATCCAAACAAGGGACATTTATTGTTTTTCACTTAGGCTTGTAATGTGCTACAATTAAGAACAAATAAGTTAAGCATAAGCTCAAAATTGGCTAGCAATGGAAGATAAATGGTTGGCTATTTGGGTAAGTGAGCTATTTGAGCAATGGCCTCAATCATATAAATGCATGTGTACACAAAGTAATGGACATAAAGAATCAAATAAATCAAAGATTACACTCATAAGAAGAGAATAATGCACACAAGAATGAAAATAAGTGGTCATATGATGTAACCACACAATTAGGCTCAAAACTCACATGCTTGTGTTCTTTGCTCAAAACATGATCCACAAAATGTATTATTCAGGCAAGTCCTAAAAAAATTTTTCAACCAATTGGGGTGGTGCCCTAGAAATGGATTTCTTGGAAATTTTCATCATATTGACTAAGCTTATTCTAATGCAATGTTGTGATTTAGAAAATTTTAAAAATTTTCCCTAGTGTACCCCCTTTTAAATCAAAACACATCTCTTATACAAAAAGGGTCAACTAGGTTTTAACAATCCAAAATATTTTTCTAATCACAATCAAAAGCCAAAATGCAATGTATATATATATATAATAAAAGTGTGCAACAACCAAAATAAGGGTATCCACAATAACAAATATGTACAGTAATCCCAAAATGATCTCAAAGATAAAGTGCAAAGATAAAGTGCGAAATAAAATAAAGTAGCAGAAACTAGAGGATAAATGTCCGAAAGTTCACCACATAAATGCTATCCACCGGTCACGAACGATGACCTCCTCACACTTTAAGATGAAGCATCGTCCTGATGCTACTACTGAAGCTCGGGATGGGGGTCAACAGTCGCGCCGGGCTGTGGCTCGGGCTTAGGCTGTGGCTGTGGCTGTGGTACTGGCTGTGGTACTGGCTGTGAGTCCTCAGGAGGCTACTGAACCTCTGTGGCGGCCTGTGTCTCTGGTGGTACCTCCTGCTAAATCGGCTCCTCAGCATGCTCCTCCTCCTGATCCTGCTCTTCGGAGGCGGGAGAGTCCGGGGACGGAGGTAGCTCAATACCCTGTGATACAAATACCTGGTCTATGCGATCGACACGTCGCATGATACGACGCTCGCTGCACTCCATGAAGCGAAACAGGTGCTGTACAAGTAGGTATGTCGGCTCAGGTGCTGGCGGTGGTGGCAAAGATGCTGCGGCTACTGAAGTAGAGGAGGGTCCTGCTGCTGCTGATGATGATGAAGGCTGAGCTGCCTCCACCACTACTCTGGCTCGAGAACGGCGTCTGGGTGGAGGCTTCTCGTGCACCCACCCACCCCACAGAATAGTAACCTCCTTGTCGTCGTCATCTGGGGGTGGTGGTGTCACGTCATTGTCCTCCCATGGGACATTAGCTAGCTCAACCATGCTGGTGACTAATGTAAAAAATGGCAGCAGGCCACGAATGTGAGCGCGCCACATGCTCTGCCTGATCAACCGGGGGAAGTTTACCTCTTTCCCCTCCATGACACAGCCGATAAGAACTAGCATATCCATCGGAATCTCTGAAAAGTGAGTGGTGGGCAAGACATAATGGGCGAATATATGCTGCCAAGTCTTAGCCTCTCTCGACAGATAAGTGAAAAGCATCCCCTTGGGCTTCTTGTTCCCAGAATCCATCACCCAAGGGGCATCAGGTGTTGCAATCACGCACTTCAGCACCTCATAATCAAAAGTCATGCAGTGGATAGCTACCTCTGCCTGCTGACAAGCACATGGGTCACCAGTACGAGGTCGGCAAAGCAATGCCTCCCCGATGGTTGCCTCAGTGATCAAGATCTCTCTACCCCTCAGGTGGACTATATCAAGAGTGGCACGAAAGAAGTTGTAGTAGAATACCCTCACCCACGAAGTGTTTATCCTCCCCAAATCTCTATCAACAAAGTCCAAGCCCAACTCCAGAATACGGCTGTTGATGGCACGTCTCACATCATTGGGAAGGACTAGTTTCTTTTCAATATTCAGGTTCGTCTTCCGATATTTAGGGAAGCGAAGCTTACAGTAGAGGTTGGAGAATTTGATTGGGTCCGTGGATGGTAACAATTGATTCTCTTTGTCCACGTCATTCAGTAGATTCTTAGCATAATTAGCATAAGGAGAAGGGGTAGAGGCTTTAGAGCACTTTCTCTTCTTTGAAGTAGTAGCTATGGCTTTTCCTTTGTCTGACAACCTGAAAACAGATGTGATATGATATAAGCAACTAGCCAAGTAGATGTATAGCACTTAAGGCAAGGCATACTCATGAAGTGAGTGAAGAAAAGAAAATTATTGGAATGCAAGTAACAGAATTCAGAATTCAAACTAAGTCACAAACCAAGAATTCAAACCACAATTGCACAATGCTTGTTCATTAAGCCTAAGAAACGCCATATTCAAAAGAATGATCAAAAGGGTTAAGTTGAAAACCAAAAGAGATGTTAGTTGGTTAATTAAGTTAGAGTTAGAAATTAGTTTAAAAATCAGTGATATGACGGTTATCGGCTCAATTAAAAGAAGTGTACAAAATAGGGGTGCAAGCATACTCACAACCATGAAATGCATATAATCATTGATGATGAAATATGATATTGCCAAAAAGCAACCAATATAAAAACAAGTCATCAATTAATGTGAACAACTTCTTGAGGAGTTTCCAAAACCATTTAGCAAACAAAATTCTATTGACACAGAAATCCGTTTAATAGAAGCTTATTGCACCAATTAAAACAATGTTATTTCATGAAACATGGTTGAAAAAAATTTGGCAGCATTTTAGCAGTAAATTGGCCATTTACCAAATTCAATCAAACAGTGCAGATTCCATATGAATGCATTACAATTAAACGCAGAAACCAGATGTGATTTCATATGAAATAGACATGTAAGCCAACAGACATCAACAAACGTCAATAAGCAATTCAAACCAAGCCAACCAGCAATAGGCAGCAATGAAATAACAGCAAAGCAGCATCAATATGGCAACAGAGCAACACATGAACCATTACTCAGCAAACAAAGATTATGTATTTCAACAGATAAATAGGAACGGAGCACTTATCAGGGCTAGAATCCTCTAACCACATCCTAACTACCTAACAGCATATATCTCTATCTAACCAAACATACAAAATTTAAACAATAATCTAATCTAACACTAACTAACAAAAATCAATTAAGCAGTAAAGAAACAGAGAACAAAACAGGGGCAAGGGTATAGAACCTGGAATGCAGAGACAGAGAGTGAAAGAGTTTGAAAAGGGGAAAGAAGAAGAAGTAGCAGAACGGTGGCACTGTCAAGGAACGGTGGCGGCGCAGTGGAGCTCGTGGTGGCTCTCAGGTGGCGTCTAGACAGAGCAGGGGGGTAGAGTGAGAAAGAGAGGGTGAGGAAGGAGGAAGAAGAGAGAGGGAGAGAAGTGTAGTAACCGGTGGTAGTTGCGGGATGCTCGTCGGCGACAATGGAGGTCGCGGCGGCAGCAGCGGTGGAACTGTGTGAGTGAGGGAGAGAGGGAAATAGAGGAACAGATAGAGAAAATAGAGGAAAGAGGGGGGTGACAGTGAACTCGTGGCGGCGGAATGTGGTCACCGGAGGTGGTCGGGTGGTGGTTGCAGCGAGGGTTAGGGGTGGTTGTTATGGAGGGAGAAGAAGAGGGGGAGACGTTGAAGAGGGAGTGAGGGAGTGCGCGACTGCGCTAGGGCTCTCGCGTCTCTGGGGTAAATGAAATTTTGAATTCACGCGAGCGCGCACCGCGCGCGTCCGCGTGGGTGAGAGAATAATGAGGTGGCGCAGAAGCGTCATATACGCCTGCGCGTGGATGGGAGAATTGGGAATGGGCGCGGACGCGTACAGCGTGCGTCCGAGCGAGTTGAGCTGGGTCAGAGTCACAAAACTGGCCCAGAGTTGGCATAACTCTCGGGTCTTTGGCCTGGGTGATGCAAAAACGCATCGACGCGCAAGCGCAATATGCGTTTGCACGTGGATGAGTTGAACGATGATGGGACGCGGAGGCGCTAGATGCGCCTACGCGTGGGTAGGGGAACACAAAGGGACGCGGATGCACCATGCACGCGTCCGCGTGGCTTTAGGCCCAGAGTTGGCCCAAAAGTGGCACAACTCTCTGGTCCTTGGCCCGGAAAGCTCAGATGCACAGCCGACGCGCGCGCGCATTGTGCGCTTGCGCGTGCTTGGCTTTCTCTCTCTTTTTTTTTCATCAAGAGCACCAAGAAGAGCTCATAATCCTCCCAATCTCCTCGAAGACTCTAAAACTAGCTAAGATGCAAAAACTCAAATTCAGATAATCATCCCTAATTACAGCATAGAATTTATAAACACCTTAGTATGCAAAGCAAAATATACTAAGAAGTAAAGAAATTATATACAATGGAACCCAATTCATTCATTCATTATATCTACAAGAGAATGGAAAGAGTTTACCATGGTGGGGTGTCTCCCACCAAGCAATTTTGGTTAAAGTCCTTAAGTTGGACAATTGGAAGGTTCCTTGTCAAGGTGGTTTATGCCGGTATTCATCCTTGAACCTCCAGGAGTGCTTGTCCTTCAATGGGTTGTCAGAAGTTCCAACAATTTTCACCAAGCTTTGGTGAGGTTCTCTCCAAGACATGAGCTCCCAAAATTGGTTTTCATAGTGTGATCCAGGGTCCCATATCTTATCTTCGCACCCATCTTCTAGTTTATCGCCTTGATTCCACTCGGGTGACAAGAAAGCCGAATTCTCATGAAAGCACCAAGCTACCCTCCTATACCCATTTAATTGAGCATTACACCAATCCATACTCTTCAATTTTGAGCTTCCAACTATAACGAGTCTAGATTTACAACGCCAACCACTAAACATCCTCCTCTTTCGCTTAATCCCACAAAGCGCCCTAAGTTGGCCATCCGTCTCAAGCAAACCATATTCAAGTGGGATGATAAAGCTGAGAGTTAGAAGTTTTACTCACTCAAACGAAGGATTGTATGACAACCTAGGTGGAAGAGTTCCCAAAGATCTTGATAAAGCACGCTCTACTCTTGTTCATCCTCTTCTAGAGGCTTCCACAACTTGGCAAGGTTTTTCAAGTTCTTCCTCTCGCCAGGCTTCCTCAAGTTCACATTCTTCTTCACCAATTTCTTCTGTCTCTTCCCCATCACTCTCATCATAGATAGGTGGTCTAGTAAAGTCTACCTCATCATCAAGTCTAAGCATATTGGGAAAGGACTCTTTAAACTCGGAAGGATCATATGTTGATGCGGAATCATCGTATACAAGGGAGCTTGTTGCTTGGGATACGTCTTCCAATTCTCCTCTCACAATAGGCCTTGGAGGTTGCATATCCTTCTCAACATTGTATTTTAGTCCACTGGGAGAAGGCTCAACATGATCGTCAAGGGGATTGATCAATGTGGGCAAAAAATCACTAATGATGGAATCCATTTCTTGATCAATTTCCTTCAACTCTCTATCTACTTTTGCAACATTACTCTCCTCTTTAACATCCCTTCCAAACTCATTGGAAGATGGCTCTTCAACTCAAGATTTCTCTATGTGTTCAACATATCCTAAATATCCACCCACTACTTCCTTTTGTTCACTAATCTCTACCTCCTCCTCTTGTTGCACTTCTTACTTTAACTCCTCTTCCCCACCATGGAGCTTCAAATTCACTCCCTCACTAGGCTCCTTGATTGTTTCCTCACATTCAACAATGGGAGTACTTAGGATGCATGAGCTTAGGTGGGATGTTAGGTGACTCACGGCTTCTACCATGCTAGCCATCCTTGCTCTTAACTCCTTAAACTTATTTTCATCCTCCTCTTATCGCCTTAAGATACGAGATTCAAGGTCTCGCAGTTCTAATATGAAGGCTTCATCGGGAGGTGGTGGTGGAAGAGAGGTTTCATGGTTTGAGGAAAGGTTGTTGTAATTGGAAGGTGGTTTATATTGGTGAAATTCTTGAGGTGGTGTGTGTGAACTTTGTGGTTTTGGGGCGTATTGGTGTTGGAATGTTGGTGGCTCTAGATATGGCTCATACGGTGGTTGGTATGGTGGGTATGGGTTATGGTCATATGGAGTTGAATGATGGTGTGAGGCATGTGAGTATGGTGTAGGGCTATATTGAGGAGGGGGTTCATTTGCATATGATGATTGTGGTTGACAACCACAATGAGGGTCATCACACATATTGTATTGGTATGCATTAGGATTAGGATTATACCCATAAGAGTTCGGAGGAGGTTGTTGGCAAGAAGGTTATCCATAAGCTTGGGGTTCCTCCCATCCTTGATTTCCAAATTCTTGATGCACATCCCCATTGAAGCTTCCATTTCCTACAACATAGTTTGAACCACACTCATAGCCAAAAGGATGAGAATTCAAAGTGTCAAGAGAAAATAAAAACAAAGACTAATAAGAACAAAGAGAGCAAAATTCTACACTAGCAAAAACTAAAAAACAAACCAAAAATTCAAGCTATTCACAATATATACAATAGCCAATAACATAGCACCATTGCAGTCCGCGGCAACGGCGCAATTAATTTGATGGCGAGGGATTCGCTCGATGGTTGGTGCACAAAATTGTGATTACACTTTTCACAACTCCGCACAACTAACCAGCAAGTGCGCTGGGTCATCCAAGTAATACCTTACGTGAGTAAGGGTCGATCCCACGGAGATTGTCGGCTTGAAGCAAGCTATGGTTATTTTGTAAATCTTAGTCGGGAGATTAATCATAAGAGTGATTGTATTTATGAAAAATAAATAACATGAAATAAATAGTACTTGTGATTCAGTAATGAGAAACAGGCTGAGGTTTCGGAGATGCTCTGTCATCTGAATCTCTGCTTTTCTACTGTCTTCTTCTCCAAACACGCATGGCTTCCTTCAATGGCAAGCTGTATGATCCTCTCGGATGAAAAATACCAGGTACGATCTCTGCATGGCTAATCAACTGTCGGATTGCTCGTCTCGGATGAAAAATACCATGTACAGCTACCGCACGGCTAATCATCTGTCGGTTCCCACTAGCATCAGAATAGGACCCTTGTCCTTTTGCACACTGTCACTGTGCCCAACATTCACAGGTTTGAAGATCGTCATAGTCATCCCTTCCCAGATCCTACTCGAAATACCACAGACAAGGTTTAGACTTTTCGGATCCCAGAAATGCTGCCCATTTAGTTCTAGCCTATACCACGAAGGTTCTAACCTCCAGACTCACTACAAGAAAATCATCCATTCAGGTACACTTGAAAAGTGTAGCCAAAAGTGAAAAAAATGATGCCTTAGGCTAGGCTACGCTTTTTTGGCTACGGCTACGCTTTCTGGGGTGATTTTTATTCGGCCGTTGCCTATTCTCAAAGGCTACGCTTTTCTGCACCAAGGGCTACACTTTTGGCGTTTGGGAATAGGGTGCGCTTTTCAAGTGATGCTGTCCAAGACCAAAGGCTACGTTTTTCAGCACTAATGGTTACCAGAATTCAAAAGAATATGCTATGCTTTTCGTTGCTACGGCATCACTTTACAAACGTAGCAATATTGTATACCTATAACTACTCTATATAAGTGTAGCCTTAGGTCCCTCTTTTTTTTAAAAAAAAAAAAACTTTCTTTTTGTAGATCAGATGTTGGTATTGCCTGTTACGATTCAGGCCTGGCTGACTGACTTTGGCACATTTCCTTGTTCGAGAGTATGCTTCTAATAATCCTTGCACTACCTTCATGCCTCTGATTCTGCTTCAGAGGTGTTGAGCCAACAATTGTTTTGGCTGAAGATGTACTTGAATGATGCTGATCACCTTGCCTGGGAACCAAAGTATAAATTATTTTATCTTTTCCAATGGAACCTTTCCTTGTGTCTCTTACAACATAACAGAGAAGTGAAAATCAGACATTGTTAAGCACAAGTTAGAACCAAGATCATTCTCCATATCTCTGTGTGCAAGCAATTACAACTAGAGAATTATCAAATACTGGCATTACTTTACGATGAACTAAAAATTTTATTTATAGTAAACTAATATGCTAGTAACAATTTAAAGTGACCATTTTTTAATCAGATCGATGCAAAGTGAAGAAAACACAAGTCCTCAACCTGAGCCATTACTTGAGCAGCATCCTGTCTTTGCCAATAGTCTTCGTTACTACCTATACCACAAAAGAAAACCAGTTTATATTAAGCTATTCAATAACAAAGTGTTTTCACAAGTCATAACGAAATCAAATAACTCCTAAGTGATTTCGTAAATTTTGTATTAGGTCTACTCTCTTTAAAGACAAGATAAATCCAAGATAAATCTTAAAAAGTTAAAACCCCAACACCAACAAGCATGGTTAACAGAACCGAAATGGCACTGACAGGGTCACCTTTTTGACCGAGTCACAATAGTCACAATATATAAAACTATAAAAAAAAATTAAATAAAAATTTAAAAGCCTCAGGAGTTGATGTTTGTTCTTGAGCTGGTGTTTGTGATTAAGAAATCTTTAAAAGTGAATTAGAACTAAATGAACAAATTAACGACCGAGCAGCTCAATCAACCAATGAACTAATTAGGTAAAACAAGAACTAAACGAACCAATTAACCAACAAACTACTTTAGCTAAATTCCTAAGTTGATTAATTAACTAACTTAGGTAGACAAAATAGAAAAAGAACACACCAGATTTGAGCAGAGGCGCTAAAGTGAAGCAAGAGAAGCAGAAGTGGCGAGCAAAGGAGAAAAGCTGCGACCAGAGGCGAGGAGAGAAATTGAACCAGACATAGAAAATTATATATATATAATTTCAACACAATAGTAGAAAATCAACAAAAGGAAGCAGTAGCCTAATAAGCATGACATGGGGAGCAGCAAGATATTGGCACAAACAACCTGCACCGTAGATAAGAACAAACAAATGCATGAATATAAGAGTACTTTTAATCCTTCACACATATATACATATGAATCCTTTAAATGTCACAACCACAACAGCATTTACAAGAGAATATAAAAGTCCACATACCCTGGAAAAATTTCTGGAGCACGAAGCTTATGTGAGCTAAAATGGAACCCCCTTTATTGGGGGACTTGTCGAACATCAAATGCAAAAGATGGGAGGAAAGGCCACACTTCTGACCTCGATTTCTCAACAAATTCCCAAAGAGCTCTCACTGATCGCATGGAGCGACGCAGTCACACCTGCGAGCTACTGTACAGCCATAGTCGAACCTCCGCATGACCCCCAGATAGCATCCCTGGCCAAATAACGGATTCCAGCTCCTTCAACAAAGAAATTCTCCATTTTATAGAATCACTGTCTTGTGCTTCATCGCTCTGGTTGGGGTCTGACAAGAAGAAGTCTATCATTTTTGCCAAAACCTTAACGCCACAGACGAAGCAAATAATCCTGATTCCCAAACAGTTCAGTTATATAATAATAATAATAATAATAATAATACATATTAGAAATACAGTGAAGTGAACAATCAGACTCTACATAAATTAAATACTAATATATTTCCCAATGCCTCACTCCCTATGTAACTATGATTCAATATACTTTTCCTTTTTTAACTTTCAATTCTCCACCATTTTTGGATTCCTTTTTGGTTTCGGTCTTAACTTCTTACGTTTCTTTGCACTCTCCACACCCAGATTTCTTTCTTTCTTTCTCATTATGCAAAACCAGACTTCTGGAATTCTCTTCAGTCATTGCCCATTATTACTGAGAAAAATGTATAAATGCTATCATTGCCGTGCCTCAAAAAGTTTATGCAAAATTGATATATGTCATAAGCAAGTACTTGTGGTATGTGCTTATGGACACAAGTTATGGCTAGAGGCCAATTTGAAACTTTCAGATCTTATTTTTATTCTATTCGTACCTCAACCTGTACACGTTACTTATCAAGCTTATTACATGGTTTAGGATTTACTTGGTCATTTCAGTAACGAAAGTTCACATTCTTGAATTTTAGAACCCTAAATAAAAAACCCTAAACCTCCCAAATTTCAGAACAAAATGAAAAACAATACATACCTTCTCAACGATGATGAGCGCAGAGACGACGATGCAGAGCGGTGAGTGCACGGCAACGGTGACCGCAGAGACGACCAGGGTGAGCGGTGATGGTGAGCGCATATTCGAAGGTTGAGCAGCGACGGTGAGAGCATATTCCACGAGGTGAGCGGCGACGGTGGTCGCAGAGATGACCAAGGTGCAGCGACGAAGGTAAAGAGGATGAGGAGCGGCGGCAGCGGCAAGTGGTGAGCGAAGGTGAAGTGGTGAGTGGATAGTGGAGAGTGGAGAAGGGCAAAGGCGGCGAAGTGGAGAAGGGGAAAAGGAAGTGGAGAAGGTTTTTCCTTCAATTTACGCAAATATAAGAGGGGCGATGAGTGTGGAAGAAGAGTGGCGACGCCGATGGTTCTTAAGTGGATGGTGTGACGGCAGAACGTATTTGGGGTTTGATTGAGAGGGTTTCTTCTTATAGTGAGAGGGTCAATGGCGAGAGTGAGAGGGTCAATGGCGAGAGCGACAGTGAGAGGGTCAATGGCGAGAGTGAAGAGAGTGAGTGGGGGGCGACGATTGATGGTGAGCTTTGGAGGCAGAGTGAAGAGGGTCAATGGATGCTGAGTGAGCTTTCGAGGGTTTACGAAAGGGGATGAAGGTGCGTGCTTTGGAGGTGATCAGTGAGATTTAGAGGGAATGACAAAATTTTTACTAAGTGTGACTTTGCTTTCAGGGAAAAGAGGAAAAAAATTCACCAAGTGTCAAATTTTTTGCTCTAGACACATTAGGCATCACTTTTAAAATGCATCTAAAACTTAATAAATAGGCTACTCTTTAAAAGCGTCTCCTTTGATACAAAAACTGAACCTATAGATATCAACCTACGGCTACGCTTTATAAATGATTTCTAAAATACCTAAGGCTACACTTTTTAAATGATGCCACAATTGTGTATCCTTTTCTCATATAAAAAAGCAACACGGAGAAAAGCGTAGCCTATTCTATGAATAGGCTACGCTTTTCAAATGTAGCTTAAAAAAAGTGTGGCTGAATGGGTATTTTTCTTGTAGTAACTCGGTCCGTGGATCAGAAACCCAAGAGATACGCACTCAAGCTGTCGCCCAATGACTACGCTGAGCTCAGATAGAACGAAGTGGTTGTCAGGCACGCGTTCATAGGGTTGAGGATAATGATGAGTGTCACGGATCATCATGTTCTCCATGTTGAAGTATGAGCGAGTATCTTAGAATAGAATCGAGCGTGATTGAATAGAAAACAGTAGTAATTGCATTAATCCATTGAAACATAGCATAGCTCCTCACCCCCACCTATGGAGTTTAGAGACTCATGCCTTCAAAGTTACAATATGAAGTGTAAAAATGTCAAAAGGTGCTAAATGAATCTCTAAAAGTAGTTTTTATACTAAACTAGTAACTTAGGGTTACAGAAAATGAGTAACTAGGTGTAGATAGTGCAGAATTCCACTTTCAGGGTCAACTTGGTGTGTGCTTGGGATGAGCATTGAATCTTTTTCGTGCATAGGCTGTTCTTGGAGTTAAACACCAGCTTTGGTGCCAGTTTGGGCGTTTAACTCCAATTCTGGTGCCAGTTTGGGCGTTTTATGCCAGAAAGTTTTAGGGTGGATTTGGGCGCCAGTTTGGGCCATCAAATCTCGAGAAAAGTATGGACTATTATATATTTATGGAAATCCCAGAATATCTACTTTCCAACGCAATTGAGAGTGTGCTAATTGGGCTTATGTAACTCCAAAAAATCCACTTTGAGTGCAGGAGGGTCAGAATCCAACAGCATCTGCAGTCCTTTTTCAGCCTCTGAATCAGATTTTTGCTCAGGTCCCTCAATTTTAGCCAGAAAATACCTGAAATCATAGAAAAACACATAAACTCATAGTAACGTCCAGAAATATGATTTTTGAATAAAAACTAATAAAAATATAATAAAAAGTAATTAAATCATACTAAAAACTACGTAAAAACAATGCCAAAAAGGGGTATAAATTATCCGCTCATCACAATACCAAACTTAAATTGTTGCTTGTCCCCAAGCAAATAAAAACAAAATAGGATAAAAAGAAGAGAATATACAATGGATTCCAAACTTATCAATAAGGATTAGCTTCAATTAGATGAGTGGGACTTGTAGCCTTTTTGCTTTTGAACAGTTTTGGCATCTCACTTTATCCTTTGAAGTTTAGAATGATTGGCATCCATAGGAACTTAGAATTCAGATAGTGTTATTGATTCTCTTAGTTTAGTATGTTGATTCTTGAACACAGATACTTTATGAGTCTTGGCTGTGACCCTAAGCATTTTGTTTTCCAGTTTTACCACCGGATACATAAATGCCACAGACACATAACTGGGTGAACCTTTTCAGATTGTGACTCAGCTTTGCTAGAGTCCCCAGTTAGAGGTGCCCAGAGCTCTTAAGCACACTCTTTTTGCTTTGTCTCAAGCTTTTCACTTGACACCTTCACGCCACAAGCACATGGTTAGGGACAACTTGATTTAGCCGCTTAGGCCAGGATTTTATTCCTTTGGGCCCTCCTACCCATTAATCCTCAAAGTCTTGGATCCTTTTTTTTACCCTTGCCTTTTAGTTTAAAGGGTTATTGGCTTTTTCTGCTTGCTTTTTCTTTTTTTTTGCCATTTTTTTCGCAAGCTTTGTTTTTTCACTGCTTTTCTTGCTTCAAGAATCAATTTTATGATTTTTCAGATTATCAATAACATTTATCTTTTTTATTATTCTTTCAAGAGCCAACAATTTTAACATTCATAAACAACAAATTCAAAAATATGCACTGTTCAAGCATTCATTCAAAGAACAAAAAGTATTTTCACCACATCAAAATAATTAAACCAATTTCAAGATAGAATTCGAAATCATGTACTTCTTGTTCTTTTGCAATTAAAAATATTTTTCATTTAAGAAAGGTGAAGGATTCATAGGACATTCATAGCTTTAAGACATAGACACTAGACACTAATGATCATGTAATAAAGACACAAACTTAGATAAAACATGAAGCATAGAAATCAAAAAACAGAAAAAATAAGAACAAGGAGATTAAAGAACGGGTCCACCTTAGTGATGGCAGCTAGTTCTTCTTCTTGAAGATCTTATGGAGTGCTTGAGCTCCTCTTTGTCTCTTCCTTGCCTTTGTTGCTCCTCTTCCTAGAGGTTTCTCTGCCCTTAGGTGCCATTAGTAGTTATGGAAAGCAAAAAGCTGAGCTTTTCCACACCAAACTTAAAAGGTTTGCTCGTCCTCGAGCAAAAGTGGATAGAAGGGAGTAGAAGTAGAATGATGCAATTAATTTTGAAAACTTATTATTGTATGCAAGAAAAATTAAAAAGAGTTGAAAAGAATTTGAAAGGATAGGTAAGTTTTGAAAACGTTTTGGAAGGATGTGAAAAGAATTGAAAAAAAGAATTAAAAAGAATTGAAAAGATTATTAATTTTTGAAAATAGAAATTGAAAGATAAACATTTAAAATATGTTTGATGCAAAAAATTATGAATTAAAACATGAAAAATTGAAAAAAAATTGAATTGGAAACAAAATTACCTCCCTTGTGTCATCCTAGCGTTAAACGCCCAGAATGCTATCTGTTCTGGCGTTTAACACCCACTTGACTGCCATTTTGGGCGTTTAACGCCCAGCCAGATACCCTGACTGGCGTTAAACACCAGGAATCCTTCTTTACTGGGCATTTTTCTGAATGCCCAGAATGCTACTGGTGCACGAAATCGTTATCGTTCATTCCTTGGTAACGGCGCCAAAAACTTTATACGCACGTTCATAATCTTAGTTCTTTATCACAACTTCGCACAGCTAACCAGCAAGTGCACTAGGTCGTCCAAGTAATAAACCTTACGTGAGTAAGGGTCGATCCCACGGAGATTGTCGGCTTGAAGCAAGCTATGGTCATCTTGCAAATCTCAGTCAGGCAGATTCAAATGGTTATGGTGAATTGATAGTTAAAATATAATTAAAATATAAAACGGGATAGAGATACTTATGCAATTCATTGGTGAGAGTTTCAGATAAGCGTATGGAGATGCTTTTGTTCCTTCTAAACCTCTACTTTCCTACTGTCTTCATCCAATCATTCATACTCCTTTCTATGGCAAGTTGTATGTTGGGCATCACTGTTGTCAATGGCTACATCCCGTCCTCTCAGTGAAAATGGTCCAAATGTGCTGTCACCACATGGCTAATCATCTGTCGGTTCTCGATCATGCTGGAATAGGATTCAAACTCGCGAGTGCTTCAAGAATCAATTTTATGATTTTTCAGATTATCAAATAACATTTCTCCTTTTTCATCATTCTTCAAGAGCCAACAATTTTAACATTCATAAATAACAAATTCAAAAGATATATGAACTGTTCAAGCATTCATTCAGAAAACAAAAAGTATTGTCACCACATCAAAATAATTAAACTAATTTCAAGGATGAATTCGAAATCATGTACTTCTTGTTCTTTTGTGATTAAAAGCATTTTTCATTTAAGAGAGGTGATAAATTTATAGGACATTCATAGCTATAAGACATAGACACTTAAACACTAATGATCATATAGTAAAGACACAAAAATAAATAAAACATAAGACTCAAAAACTGAAAAACAGGAAAATAAGAACAAGGAGATTAAGGAACGAGTCCACCTTAGTGAGGGTGGCGTCTTCCTCTTCTTGAAGAACCAATGGTGCTCTTGAGGTTCCATCCTTAGTTGTTATGATGATGGCCCGGTCTACAGTAACTTCAGACCGGTTGCTAGTAGGAATAATTGAGCATTGAATGAACTCCAACCATCCTCTAGCTACAGGCTTAAGGTCCGGTCTTCTCAATTGAACCGGCTTGTCTCTTGAGTCAACTTTCCATTGAGCTCCTTCCACACATATGTCCATGAGGACTTGGTCCAACCTTTGATCAAAGTTGACCCTTCTAGTGTAGGGGCTTGTATTTTCTTGCATCATTGGCAAGTTGAACGCCAACCTTACATTTTCTGGACTGAAATCTAAGTATTTCCTTCGAACCATTGTAAGCCAATTCTTTGGATTCGGGTTCCTACTTTGATCATGGTTCCTAGTGATCCATGCGTTTGCATAGAACTCTTGAACCATTAAGATCCCGACTTGTTGAATAGGATTAGAGAGAAATTCCCATCCTCTTCTTCTAATCTCTTGTCGGATCTCCGGATATTCGCTCTTTTTGAGCTTAAAATGGACCTCAGGGATCACCTTTTTCTTGGCCACAACTTCATAGAAGTGGTCTTGATGGACCTTTGAGATGAATCTCTCCATCTTCCATGACTCAAAGGTGGAAGCAATTGCCTTTCCTTTCCTCTTTCTTGAGGTTTCTCTGGCCTTAGGTGCCATTGATGGTTATGGAAAAATAAAAAGCAATGCTTTTACCACACCAAACTTAAAAAGTTTGCTCGTCCTCGAGCAAAAGAAGAAAGAAAGTAGTAGAAGAAGAAGAAAATGGAGGAGATGGAGGGAGAGAGTGTATTCAGCCAAGGGTTGGGTTTGGGAGGAAAAAGAATTTGAATTTTGGAGGTAGGTGGGGTTTATGGGGAAGAGTGGATGGATGTGAGTAGTTAAGGGTATTTAGGGAAGAGGTATGGAGGTGATTGATGAAGGGTATTTGGGAAAGAGAACTATGAAAAGGTATAAAGAGGAGAGAAGAAGAGGTGGGGTAGGTGGGGATCCTATGGGGTCCACAAATCCAGAGGGGTCAAGGACTTAACATCCCTACTCCATTTAGACGTGTAAAATGCCCTTAGAATGCATGTCTGGCATTAAACGCCAGCTTGCTGCTTGTTTCTGGCATTTAACACCAATTTCATGCTCTGTTCTGGCATTAAACGCCAGTCTGGTGCTTGTTTCTGGTGTTTAACGCCAGCTTGATGCTTCTTCCTGGCGTTAAACGCCAGTTTGATGCTTCTTACTGGCGCTTAAACGCCAGTAAGCTCTTCCTCCAGGGTGAGCTGTTTTTAATGCTGTTTTTCATTCTATTTTTGATTTTTCAGTAGTTTTTGTGACTTCACATGATCATCAACCTAAAGAAAACATAAAATGGAAAATAATTAAATATAATTAAATAACATTGGGTTGCCTCCCAACAAGCGCTTCTTTAATGTCAATAGCTTGACAGTGAGCTCTCATGAAGCCTCACAGAAAATCAGAGCAATGTTGAGGCCTCTTAACACCAAACTTAGAGTTTGGTTGTGGCCTCTCAACACCAAACTTAGAGTTTGGTTGTGGCCTCCCAACACCAAACATAGAGTTTGACTGTGGGGGATTTGGTTGACTCTGCAGTGAGAGAAGCTTTTCATGCTTCCTCTCCATGGTTACAGAAGGAGACCCTTGAGTCTTAAATACAAGGTAGTCCTTATTCAGTTGAAGGACCAACTCTCCTCTGTCCACATCAATCACAGCTTTTGCTGTGGCTAGGAAGGGTCTTCCAAGGATGATGGATTCATCCTCATCCTTCCCAGTGTCTAGGATTATGAAATCAGTAGGGATGTAAAGGCCTTCAACCTTTACTAACAAGTCCTCTACTAATCCATAAGCCTGTTTCATTGATTTGTCTGCCATCTCTAGTGAGATTCTTGCAGCTTGTACCTCATAGATTCCCAGTTTCTCTATTACAGAGAGTGGCATGAGGTTTGTCCCTGACCTAAGGTCATACAGAGCCTTCTCAAAGGTCATGGTGCCTATGGTACAAGGTATGAAGAACTTTCCGGGATCCGGTTTCTTCTGAGGTAATGTCTGCCTTATCAATGCACTTAGTTCATTGGTGAACAAGAGGGGTTCATCCTCCCAAGTATCATTACCAAATAAACTGGCATTCAACTTCATGATGGCTCCTAGATATTTAGCAACCTACTCTTCAATGATGTCTTCATCCTCTTCAGAGGAAGAATAGTCATCAGAGCTCATGAATGGTAAAAGGAGGTTCAATGGAATCTCTATGGTCTCTAGATGAGCCTCAAATTCCTTTGGTTCCACAAAGGGAAACTCCTTATTGGTCAGTGAATGTCCCAGGAGGTCTTCCTCACTAGGATCAACGTCTTTCTATTCCTCTCTGGGTTCGGCCACACCAAGTAAGGTTATGGCCTTGCACTCCCTTTTTGAATTCTCTTCTATATTGCTTGGGAGAGTACTAGGAGGAGTTTCAGTGACTCTTTTACTCAGCTGGCCCACTTGTGCCTCCAAATTTCTAATGGAGGACCTTGTTTCATTCATGAAGCTTGGAGTGGCCTTAGATAAATCAGAGACTATATTTGCTAAGCTAGATGGATTCTGCTCAGAATTCTCTGTCTGTTGCTGAGAGGATGATGGAAAAGGCTTGCTATTGCTAAACCTGTTTCTTCCACCATTATTAAAGCCTTGTTGAGACTTTTGTTGATCCTTCCATGAGAAATTTGAATGATTTCTCCATGAGGGATTATAGGTGTTTCCATAGGATTCTCCCATATAATTCACCTCTGCTATTGCAGGGTTCTCAGGATCATAAGCTTCTTCTTCAGAAGATGCTTCTTTAGTACTATTGGATGCAGCTTACAATCCATTCAGACTCTGAGAAATCATATTGACTTGCTGAGTCAATATTTTATTCTGAGCCAATATGGCATTCAGAGTATCAATTTCAAGAACTCCCTTCCTTTGAGGCATCCCATTACTCATAGGATTCCTTTCAGAAGTGTACATGAACTGGTTATTTGCAACCATGTCAATGAGTTCCTGAGCTTCTGCAGGCATTTTCTTTAGGTGAATGGATCCACCTGCAGAATGGTCCAATGACATCTTTGATAATTCAGACAGACCATCATAGAATATATCCAGGATGGTCCATTTTGAAAGCATGTCAGAAGGACACTTTTTGGTCAGTTGCTTGTATCTCTCCCAAGCTTCATAGATGGATTCACCTTCTTTTTGTTTGAAGGTTTGAACATCCACTCTAAGCTTGCTAAGCTTTTGAGGAGGAAAGAACTTAGCTAAGAAAGCCGTGATCAGCTTATCCCAAGAGTTCAGGCTATCTTTAGGTTGAGAGTCCAACCATATTCTAGCTCTGTCTCTTACAGCAAACGGGAAAAGCGTAAGCCTGTAGACCTCGGGATCAACCTCATTGGTCTTAACAGTATCACAGATTTGCAAGAATTCAGTTAAGAACTGAAAAGGATCTTCTGATGGAAGTCTATGAAACTTGCAATTCTGTTGCATCAGAGAAACTAATTGAGGCTTTAGCTCAAAATTATTTGCTCCAATGGCAGGGATTGAGATGCTTCTTCCATGTAAGTTGGAATTTGGTGTAGTGAAGTCACCAAGCATCTTCCTTGCATTGTTGTTGGGTTCGGCCATGTCTCCTTCTTTTTTGAAAATTTCTGTCAGATTTTCTCTAGAGAGTTGTGCTTTAGCTTCCTTTAGCTTTCTCTTCAGAGTCCTTTCAGGTTCAGGATCAGCTTCAACAAGAATGTTCTTATCCTTGTTCCTGCTCATATGAAAAAGAAGAGAACAGAAAAGAAAATATGGAATCCTCTATGTCACAGTATAGAGATTCCTTATATGAGTATAAGAAGAGAAGAATGGAAGAAGGAAAAGATAAGAATTCGAACACAGAGGAGAAGAGTGGGTTCGAATTTTTGAGTGAAAGAGGGGTGTTAGTAGATAAATAAATAAATAGAAGGAGATGAGAGGGAGAAGAATTCGAAAGTTAAATAAAATAAAATAAAAATATTTTTGTTTTTATTTTAAATATTAGTTATAATTCGAAAATACGAAAAGGAATAAAATTAAAATTAAAATTTAAAATAATTAGTTAATGAAAAGAAATTTTGAAAAAGATGTTAGTGATTTTCAAAAATTAGAGAGAGAAAATTAGTTAGGTAGTTTTGAAAAAGATAAGAATCAAACAAAAAGATAGGATTAATTGAAAAAGATTTGAAAATCAATTTTGAAAAGATAAGAAGTTAAAAAAAAGATTTTGAAATTTGATTTTGAAAAAGATGTGATTGAAATTTATTTTGAAAAATATTTGAAAAAGAAATTTAAAAAGATTTGATTTTTTGATATTAAAGTTGATTACTTGACTAACAAGAAACTAAAAAGATATGATTCTAGAGTTTAAAGATTGAACCTTTCTTACTAGGCAAGTACCAAACTAAAAATTTTTGAATCAATCACATTAATTGTTAGCATTAATTTTGAAAATATGAAATAGAAATAAGAAAAAGATTTTGAAAATTTCGAAATTATGAAAGAAAAATTGAAAAAGATTTGATTTTTGAAAAAGATTTAAAAAATATAGAATTTTTAAATTGAAAATTTGATTTGTCTCATAAGAAACAATTAAATTTAAAAACCTTTTAACTATATCAAACCAAATTTTCGAAAATTTATGAGAGAATAAGGGAAAGATATTTTTTTATTTTTGAATTTTTAATAAAGAGAGAAAAAAAATACCAAATTGAAACAAAACATATAAATTATGAATCAAAACAACTAATGCATGCAAGAACACTTTGAATGTCAAGATGAACACCAAGAACACTTTGAATGTCAAGATGAACACCAAGAACTTATTTTGAAAATTTTTAAGAAAAGAAAAACATGCAAGACACCAAACTTAGAAATTTTCAAACTTTAGACACTAATAAATTGAAAATTCATATGAAAAACAAGAAAAGACACAAAACATAAAAATGCAAAGATCAAACAAAGCAAATCATCAAGAACAACTTGAAGATTATGAAGAACACCATGCATGAGTTTTCGAAATTTTTAATGAAATTAAAAATATGCAATTGACACCAAACTTAAAAATTGACACAAGACTCAAACAAGAAACATCAAATTATTTTTGATTTTATGATTTTATATTTTTTTTATTTTTCTAAAATTAATTGGAAAAAGAAAAATAAGGATTTCAAAATTTTTAATAGGAATTCCAGGAATCATGCAATGTTAGTCTAAAGCTCCGGTCCAGGAATTAGACATGGCTTACTAGCCAGCCAAGCTTTCAGTGAGAGCTCCGGTCCAAAACACTAGACATGACAAATAGCCAGCCAAGCTTCAGCATACATAGTTCAAGCATGTGAAGAGGAAGCCTTAGTCCAAAAGAATTTAGACATGGCTTTACAGCCAGCCAGGCTTCAACAGATCATGATGAAACTCTAGAATTCATTCTTAAAAATTCTGAAGAACATAGAATAAATTAAAATTTTTTTTTTTGAAAATTTTTCGAAAATAAAAAGAATAAAAACAAAAATTTAAAATTAAAATAAAATTACCTAATCTGAGCAACAAGATGAACCGTCAGTTGTCCAAACTCGAACAATCCCCGGCAACAGCGCCAAAAACTTGGTGCACGAAATCGTGATCGTTCATTCCTTGGTAACGGCGCCAAAAAATTTATACGCACGTTCATAATCTTAGTTCTTTGTCACAACTTCGCACAACTAACCAGCAAGTGCACTGGGTCGTCCAAGTAATAAACCTTACGTGAGTAAGGGTCGATCCCACGGAGATTGTCGGCTTGAAGCAAGCTATGGTCATCATGCAAATCTCAATCAGGCGGATTCAAATTGTTATGGTGAATTGATAGTTAAAATATAATTAAAATATAAAATGGGATAGAGATACTTATGCAATTTATTGGTGAGAGTTTCAGATAAGCGTATGGAGATGTTTTGTTCCTTCTGAACCTCTGCTTTCCTACTGTCTTCATCCAATCATTCATACTCCTTTCTATGGCAAGCTGTATGTTGGGCATCACTGTTGTCAATGGCTACATCCTGTCCTCTCAGTGAAAATGGTCCAAATGCGCTGTCACTGCACGGCTAATCATCTGTCGGTTCTCGATCATGCTAGAATAGGATTCAGTAATCCTTTTGCATCTGTCACTACGCCCAGCACTCGCGAGTTTGAAGCTCGTCACAGCCATCCCTTCCCAGATCCTACTCGGAATACCACAGACAAGGTTTAGACTTTCTGGATCTCAAGAATGGCGGCCAATAATTCTAGCCTATACCACGACGACTTTGATCACAGATCAGGAGGTTAAGAGATATGCATTCAAGCTTGCTTTCATGTAGAACGGAAGTGTTTGTCAGGCACACGTTCATAAGTGAGAATGGTGATGAGCGTCACATAATCATCACATTCATCATGTTCCTGTGTGTGAATGAATATCTTAGAGAAGAAATAGGCTTGAGTTGAATAGAAAAACAATAGTACTTTGCATTAATTCATGAGGAATAGCAGAGCTCTACACCTTAATCTATGGTGTGTAGAAACTCTACCGTTGAAAATACATAAGTGAAAATAGGGTGGACATGGCCGAGTGGCCAGCCTCCCATGGAGGTCTCAGAACGTAAAAGTTACATAATGTGTTCCAAAGATGTGAAATAAATCACTAAAAGTAGTTTTTATACTAAACTAGTAACTAGGGTTTACAGAAATGAGTAAATGATGCAGAAATCTACTTCCGGGCCCACTTGGTGTGTGCTTGGGCTGAGCATTGAAGCTTTCACGTGTAGAGGTCTTCCTTGGAGTTGAACGCCAGTTTGTAACTTGTTTTTGGCATTTAACTCTGCTTTGCAACTTGTTTCTGGCGTTTAACGCCAGAATAGGGCAGAAAGCTGGTGTTGAATGCCAGTTTGTGTCATTTAAACTTGGGCAAAGTATAGACTATTATATATTTCTGGAAATCCCAAGATGTCTACTTTCCAACGCAGTTGAGAGAGTGCCATTTGGACTTCTGTAGCTCCAGAAAATCCACTTTGAGTGTAGGGAGGTCAGAATCCAACAGCATCTGCAGTCCTTCTTCAGCCTCTGAATCAGATTTTTGCTCAAGTCCCTCAATTTCAGCCAGAAAATACCTGAAATCACAGAAAAATATACAAACTCATAGTAAAGTCCAGAAATGTGATTTTTATTTAAAAACTAATGAAAATATATTAAAAACAAACTAAATCATACTAAAAACTATGTAAAAATAATGCCAAAAAGCGTATAAATTATCCGCTCATCAGTTACCATTTCTGGCGTTAAACGCCCAGAATGCTACCCATTCTGCCATTTAATGCCCATAATGCTGCCTGCATAGGTGTTAAAAGCCCATTCTGCTATCCTTATTGGCGTTTAAACGCCAGTAAGCCTGTCCTCCAGGGTGTGCTGTTTTTTATGCTGTTTTTTTTTTATTTTGCTTTAATTCTACAGCTGTTTTTATGACTTCACATGATCATCAACCTAAGAAAACATAAACTAACAAATGAAATGAAAAAGTAATTAACATAGATAAATAAGAATGGGTTGCCTCCCAACAAGCGCTTTTTTAATGTCTTTAGCTAGACTTCTACTGAGCTTTTTAATTTAGTCTCAGTTTTGAGCACTCTTGCTCAACATTGCCTTCAAGATAATGTTTGACTCTCTGTTCATTAACAATAAACTTTTTGTTAGAGTCAATATCCTGAAGCTCTACATATCCATATGGTGACACACTTGTAATCACATATGGTCCCTTCCACCGAGATTTCAATTTTCCAGGGAACAATCTGAGCCTAGAGTTAAACAGCAGAACCTTATGTCCTGGCTCAAAGACTCTAGATGATAGCTTTCTGTCATTCCATCTTTTTGCTTTCTCCTTGTAAATTTTAGCATTTTTGAAAGCATTGAGTCTGAACTCCTCCAGCTCATTCAACTGGAGTAATTTTTTCTCTCCAGCTACCTTAGCATCAAGGTTTAGGAACCTGGTTGTCCAGTAGGCCTTGTGTTCCAGTTCCACTGGCAGATGACAGGCTTTTCCATACACAAGCTGGTATGGAGAGGTCCCTATAGGAGTCTTGAATGCTGTTCTGTATGCCCACAGAGCATCATCCAGACTTCTTGCCTAATCCCTTCTACGGGTACTTACAGTCCGTTTCAGGATTCGTTTTAGTTCTCTATTTGAGACTTCAGCCTGCCTATTTGTCTGTGGATGATATGGAGTTGCCACTTTGTGGTTAATTCTATATCGGACCAGAGCAGAGTCAAGCTGTTTATTGCAGAAATGAATGCCTCCATCACTGATTAGTACCCTAGGGACACCGAACCAGCGGAAGATATGCTTCTGGAGGAACTTCATCACTGTCTTAGTATCATTAGTGGGTGTTGCAATTGCCTCTACCCACTTAGATACATAGTCTACTGCCACCAGAATATAAGTGTTTGAATATGATGGTGGGAAAGGCCCCATGAAGTCAATACCCCATACATCAAACAACTCAATCTCTAATATCCCTTGCTGAGGCATGGCATAACCGTGAGGCAGATTACCAGCTCTCTGGAAACTGTCACAGTTATGTACAAACTCTCGGGAGTCTCTATAGAGAGTAGGCCAGTAGAAATCACATTGGAGAATCTTTGTGGCTGTTCGCTCACCTCCGAAATGTCCTCCATATTGTGATCCGTGGCAATGCCATAGGATCTTCTGTGCCTCTTCTCTAGGCACACATCTACGGATTACTCCGTCTGCACACCTCTTAAAAAAATATGGTTCATCCCACAAGTAGTACTTTGCATCAGTAACTAATTTTTTTGTTTGCTGCTTACTGTACTCCTTGGGTATGAATCTCACAGCTTTATAGTTTGCAATGTTTGCAAACTACGGTACTTCCTGAATGGCAAAGAGTTTCTCATCTAGAAAGTTTTCTGATATCTCAGTAGGAGGGAGGGACGCTCCTGCTACTGGTTCTATCCAGGACAGGTGATCTGCTACTTAGTTCTCTGTCCCTTTTTTGTCTCTTATCTCTATATCAAACTCTTGCAGAAGCAATACCCATCTTATGAGTCAGGGTTTTGAATCCTGCTTTGTGAGGAGATATTTTAGAGCAGCATGGTCAGTGTACACAATCACTTTTGATCCTACTAAATAAGACCTGAACTTGTCAATGGCATAAACCACTGCAAGCAACTCCTTTTATGTGGTTGTGTAATTCTTCTGCGCATTATTTAAAACATGGCTAGCATAATAAATGACATGCAAAAGCTTGTCATGCCTCTGTCCCAATACTGCACCAATGGCATGGTCACTGGCATCACACATTAGTTCAAATGGTAATGTCCAGTCTGGTGCAGAAATGACTGGTACTGTGACCAGCTTAGATTTCAGAGTCTCAAATGCCTACAGACATTCTGTGTCAAAGATTAATGGCGTGTCAATAGCTAGCAGATTGCTCAGTGGTTTTGTAATTTTTGAAAAATCCTTTATAAACCTCCTATAGAATCCTGCATGCCCCAAAAAGCTTCTGATTGCCTTAACATTGGCAGGTGGTGGTAATTTTTCAATAAACTCTACCTTAGCTTGATCCACCTCTATCCCCTTGTTTGAAATTTTGTGCCCAAGGACAATTCCTTCAGTCACCATAAAGTGACATTTTTTCCAATTTAAAACCAGGTTAGTCTCTTGGCACCTTTTCAGAACAAGTGCTAGATGGTCAAGATAGGAGTTGAATAAGTCTCCAAATACTGAGAAGTCATCCATGAAGACTTCCAAAAATTTCTCTACTATATCAGAGAAGATAGAGAGCATGCACCTTTGAAAGGTTGCGGTGTATTGCACAGACCAAATGGCATCCTTCTGTAGGAAAATACTCCAGAAGGACATGTGAATGCTGTTTTCTCTTGGTCCTGAAGATCTACTGCAATTTGGTTGTAACCTGAATAGCCATCCAAAAAGCAGTAGTATTCATGACCTGCTAGTCTCTCTAGCATTTGGTCTATGAATGGTAAAGAAAAATGATCCTTTCTGGTGGCTGTACTGAGTCTTCTGTAGTCAATACACATACGCCACCCTGTAACTGTTCTTGTAGGAACCAGTTCATTCTTTTCATTATGAACCACTGTCATGCCTCCTTTCTTGGGGACAACGTGGACAGGGCTCACCCAGGGGCTATCAGAAATAGGATAAATAATCCCTGCCTCTAGTAACTTAGTGACCTCTTTCTGCACCACCTCCTTCATGGCTGGATTCAGCCGCCTCTGTGGTTGAACCACTGGTTTAGCATCATCCTCCAATAGGATCTTGTGCATGCATCTGTGACGTTGGGATTTTTGCCAGTAAAGAAGTTCATAAAAATAGTCGCCTTATAGATATAGTCTCTAAACCAACAAAAATCCCTTCGTGCAAACGTTTTGGTTGTCACAAGTAACAAACCCCTTAAAAATTGTTAACCGAGTATTCAAACCTCGGGTCATCTTCTCAAGGAACTGTAGGGAAGTATGTTCTTATTATTGGTTATGGAGGTTGTAAAATCGGGGTTGAGAGTGAAGAGTAGATATGACAAATAATTTAAATGGCAATTAAAATAAGTAAATACTGTAAAGCAAACTTTTGGCAAGGTAAGAGAAATTGGAAGTCCAACTTAGTTATCTCTCTCAACAATAATGAAAGTTGAATCTAAATTCCACTTAGTTAACCTTTACTAAAGTAAAGGAAAGTCGAGGGACTAATTAGTTTGACCTTCGAATCCTATTTATTTCCTAAGAAAAAGTTGGGATTATTGAAGTTCAGTTCAATTAACAAGATAACGATTATCAATTATACTGAGTTTAATAATGTTGAGTTACTGATTTCTTAACCAAGACCAAAAAGGGAAAAAGTAAAATTGTTGGAATAAAAATGTCCTTAGATGGAAAGCAATGGTAACACAAACAAAAGAGAAAGCAATCAATAACTGAAATACCTCAAATAATCATTAATTCAAATCATAACATGGAAAGGGTTCATAAGTCAAGTTGGCAACATTTATAGATACGAATAAAAGTATTAAAGTAAAAGTAGCATAGAAACATAAATTAAAGTAAATACTAAACCTGGATCGAGAGTTACTCTTAAAAACTAAGAGAAGTCCTAAATCCTAATCCTAATCCTAAGAGAGAGAGGAGAGAACCTCTCTCAAACTAAATCTAAATCATGGAAAGTGAAAATTGGCGAGCTCTCTCTGAATGGATGCATTCCCCCACTTTATAGCCTCTAATCTGTGTTCTGGGCTGAAAACTGGGTCAAAAGCAGCCCAGAAATCCCTCCCTGCGATTTCTGTTACGTTCAGATCGTGGGCAAGTGACGCGGAGGCGTCGTCCACGCGGCCGCGCGGATTGCTTTCCTGCCAGGTCACGCGTCCGCATGATCAACGCGTTCGCGTCGCCTGGCATTAGGGCAGCTATAGCAAATTATATATCAAATCGAAGCTCCGGACGTTAGCTTTCCAACGCAACTAGAACCGCGTCGTTTGGATCTCTGTAGCTAAAGTTATAGCCGTTTGAGTGCGAAGAGGTCAGGCTGGACAGCTTAGCAATTTCTCCAACTTCTTGTATTCCTTTCACTTTTGCATGCTTCCTTTCCATCCTCCAAACCCTTCCTGCCCTGTAATCTCTGAAAATACTTAACACACATATCAAGGCATCTAATGGTAATAAGAGAGGATTAATAATAAGCAAATATAAGATCAAAGAAGCATGTTTTCAATCATAGCACAAAACCAGGAAGGAAAATGTAAAACATGCAAATAGTATGAATAAGTGGGTAAAGAGTTGATAAAACCCACTCAATTGAGCACAAGATAAATCATAAAATAGTGGTTTATCAATCTGGCTGGGCTAATGCCCTTAAGATCACTTATAGACCACCTAAGCGCTGTCTTGTGTGTCCTTAGCACCTGAATTAGTGCTTTCTCTCCCTGTGGCTCTAAAGCAGAGCTTATGATTACCGGAAAAGTGTCATCTTCACCCAGAAATGCATATTTCAGGGATGGTGGTAGTGGCTTGAGCTCGGGTTTAGGAGGCTTCTCCTCTTCTTGAGGAGTTTTCAGAGGTTCTTCTATTTTCTCTTATTCCTCCAGATCAGGCTGAACATCTTTAAAAATGTCCTCTAGCTCTGATTCGAGACTCTCAGTCATATTGACCTCTTCCACCAGGGATTCAATAATATCAGAGCTCATGCAGTCTTTTGGTGTGTCTGGATGTTGCATAGCTTTGACAGCATTTAACTTGAACTCATCCTCATTGACTCTCAGGGTTATCTCCCCTCTTTGGACGTCAATGAGGGTTCGTCCAGTTGCTAGGAAAGGTCTTCCTAGAATGAGAGTTGCACTCTTGTGCTCCTCTATTTCCAGCACTACAAAGTCAGTGGGAAAGGCAAACGACCCAACCTTGACAATCATGTCCTCAATTATGCCTGATGGGATCTTAATGGAGCCATCAGCAAGTTGGAGGCATATCCGGGTTGGTTTAACTTCATTAGTCAAACCAAGCTTTTTGATAGTGGATGCAGGTATTAGGCTGATACTTGCCCCAAGATCACATAGAGTTGTCTTGGTATAAGCACCCTCTAATGTGCATGGTATCATAAAGCTTCCGGGATCTTTAAGCTTCTCTGGTAAGCTTTTCAGAATGACTACACTGCATTCTTCTGTGAGGAAAACTTTTTCAGTTTCTCTCCAATCCTTCTTATGACTTAAGATCTCTTTCATGAACTTAGCATAAGAGGGTATTTGCTCAAGTGCCTCTGCAAACAGAATCTTTATTTCAAGAGTCCTGAGATAGTCTACAAAGCGGGCAAATTGTTTATCCTGTTCCGCTTGGCGGAGTTTCTGAGGATAAGGCATCTTGGCTTTATATTCTTCCACCTTAGTTGCTGCAGGTTTATTTCGTACAGAAGTGGTTGGAGAAGCCTGCTTAAGGGGGTTGTTTTCAGCACTTGTAGGTGTCTGATCCCTTATTGGCATTTGAACGCCAGAATTGGGTGCTGCCTGGGCATTTAACGCCAGATTGCCACCCTTTTCTGGCGTTTGGACGCCAGAACTAGCCATCCCTTGGGCGTTTAATTCCACTTTTTTACCCTTTTCTGGCGTTTGAACACCAGAATCATTCCTCCCTGGGCTCTTACTGTCCTCAAAGGGATTTTTGGCAGTGGGTTGGTCATCCTCTGTCAGTTGTTCCTTTCTTGGCTTTTTACTGCTTTGAGTTGAGACATTCAATGTCTTTCCAATCCTTAATTGAACAGCTTGGCATTCTTCTGTTATCTGTTTAGATAGCTGCTGTCTTGTCTGATCCAATTGTGCTTCCATATTCTTGTTAGCATTTTTAGTGTCTTGGAGCATCTCTTTGAATTCTGCGAACTGTTTTGTTATAATAAGCAATTGCTGATTGAGTTCAGCAACTTGTTCTTGAGGACTAAGTTCAGTGGATACTGCTTTAGCTTCTTCTTTCATGGAGGACTACTACTTAAATACAGATGTTGATTTTTAGCAACTGTATCAATGAGCTCTTGAGCCTCTTCAATTATTTTTCTCATGTGTATAGATCCACCAGCTGAGTGGTCTAGAGATATTTGGGCCTTTTCTGTAAGCCCATAGTAAAAGATGTCTAACTGTACCCATTCTGAAAACATTTCAGATGGGCATTTCCTTAGCATCCCTCTGTACCTCTCCCAGGTATTATAAAGGGATTCATTATCCTCTTGTTTAAAGCCTTGGATGTCTAGCCTTAGCTGTGTCATCCTTTTTGGAGAAAAATATTGATTCAGGAATTTGTCTGATAACTGTTTTCATGTTCTTATGCTTGCTGTGGGTTGGTTATTTAACCACCTCTTAGCTTGATCTTTTACAGCAAATGAAAATAGTAATAATCTGCAAACATCCTGATCTACTTCCTTATCACGTACTATGTCAGTAATTTGTAAGAACTGTACCAGAAACTCAGTAGGTTCTTCCTGTGGAAGACTGAAATACTGGCAATTTTGCTGCACCATGATAATGGGCTGAGGATTTAGCTCAAAACTGCTAGCTCTGATGGGAGGTATACAGATACTACTCCCATATGAAGCAGTAGTGGGGTTAGCATATGACCCCAGAGTCCTTCTGAACTGTTCATTTCAACTTAGGTCCATGATGGAGAAAGAGAGATGATGTGGATTGTAAAATTTTTTTTTGAATACCGAAATTAAAAGAAAATAAAATAAAATAAAATAAATAAATAACAAGTTGAATATCAGTTCGAAAATTAGAAGAAAAAAGAAAATAAAATAAAATTGAAAACTAAATTAATTAATTAAAAAGATTTGAAAAATATGTGGGTGAGGATTTTCGAAAAAAATGAAGAGAGAAAAATTGGTTAGGAAGTTTTGAAAAAGATATGTCTTAAAATTAAAGATACTTGTAAGAAAATAAAAAAAAAACATATGAAAAAGATTTGATTTTAAGATTTGAGATTAGAAAAGATAAGATAAGTTAGGTAAGAGAAGATAAGGAATTTAAATTAAAAAATTTTGAAATTTAAATTTTAAATTTAAAAATTAAATTTTGAATTTAAAATTTTAAAATTTGAAATTTGAAATTTGAATTTTTAAATTTTGAATTTTGAATTTTGAAAAAGTCAACAATATAAGATAAGATTTGAAAAAGATTTAAATTTTGAAAAGGTTTGATTTTTAAATTTGAAAATTAAATTTTGAATTTTAAATTTTGAAATTTGAAATTTGAAATTTAAATTTTGAAATTTGAATTTGAAATAAGATAAGATAAGATTTTGAAAAATATATGATTTTTGGAAAATATTTTGAATTTTGAAATTTTAAAACTAAGATAAGATAAAATAAAAATTTTAAAATAAAAATCTGAATTTTTAAATGAAATTTTCGAAATTTCAATTAAAAAAAGAGAAAAGATATTTTTGAATTTAATGAGGAAAGAGAAAAACAATAAAATGACGCCAAACTTAGAATTTTTAGATCAAAACAAAGAAAACAAACAAGAAAACTTTGAATGTCAAGATGAACACCAACACTTTGAAGATCAAGATGAATACCAATAACAAATTTTAAAAATTTTTAAGAAAATAGAAACACAAAGGACACCAAACTTAAAAATTTTTATATTTTGGATACTAATAATTCGAAAAATTGAAAGAAAAATACAATCATGCAATTGACACCAAACTTAAAATATGAAACTAAACTCAAACAAAAGACTAAATTATGAAGTTATTGGTTTTAAAAATATTCAAAAATAATTTAGAAAAATAAAATAAGGATTTTAAAATTTTGACTAAAACAATAATAGAAGACTCAATTTTAGTGACTCTAAACCAAAAACAAAAAATTTTCCTAATCTAAGCAACAAAATAAACCGTCAGTTGTCCAAACTCAAACATTTTCCGGCAACGGCGCCAAAAAATTGGTGCACAAAATTGTGATTACACTTTTCATAACTCCGCACAACTAACCAGCAAGTGCATTGGGTCGTCCAAGTAATACCTTACGTGAGTAAGGGTCGATCCCACGGAGATTGTCGGCTTGAAGCAAGCTATAGTTATTTTGTAAATCTTAGTTAGGAGATTAATGATAAGAGTGATTGTATTTATGAAAAATAAATAACATGAAATGAATAGTACTTGTGATTCAGTAATGAGAAACAGGCTGAGGTTCCGGAGATGCTCTGTCATCTGAATCTCTGCTTTCCTACTATCTTCTTCTCCAAACACGCATGGCTTCCTTCAATGGCAAGCTGTATGATCCTCTCGGATGAAAAATACCAGGTACGATCTCTGCACGGCTAATCAACTGTCGGATTGCTCATCTCGGATGAAAAATACCATGTACAGCTACCGCACGGCTAATCATCTGTCGGTTTCCACTAGCGTCAGAATAGGACCCTTGTCCTTTTGCACACTGTCACTGCGCCCAACATTCGCAGGTTTGAAGCTCATCACAGTCATCCATTCCCAGATTCTACTCGGAATACCACAGACAAGGTTTAGACTTTTCGGATCCCAGGAATGCTGCCCATTTGGTTCTAGCCTATACCACGAAGGTTCTAACCTCCGGACTCGGTCCGTAGATCAGAAACTCAAGAGATACGCACTCAAGCTGTCGCCCAATGACTACGTTGAGCTCAGATAGAACGAAGTGATTGTCAGGCACGCGTTCATAGGGTTGAGGATAATGATGAGTGTCACGGATCATCATGTTCTCCATGTTGAAGTACGAGTGAGTATCTTAGAATAGAATCAATCGTGATTGAATAGAAAACAGTAGTAATTACATTAATCCATTGAAACACAGCAGAGCTCCTCACCCCCACCTATGGGGTTTAGAGACTCATGCCGTCAAAGTTACAATATGAAGTGTAAAAATGTCAAAAGGTGCTAAATGAATCTCTAAAAGTAGTTTTTATACTAAACTAATAACTTAGGGTTACAGAAAATGAGTAACTAGGTGTAGATAGTGCAGAATTCCACTTTTGGGGTCCACTTGGTGTGTGCTTGGGATGAGCATTGAAGCTTTTTCGTGCATAGGCTGTTCCTGGAGTTAAATGCCAGCTTTGGTGCCAGTTTGGGTGTTTAACTCCAATTCTGATGCTAGTTTGGGTGTTTTATGCCAGAAAGTTTTAGGCTGGCTTTGGGCGCCAGTTTGGGCCATCAAATCTCAGACAAATTATGAACTATTATATATTGCTGGGAAGCCCAGGATATCTACTTTTCAATGCAATTGAGAGCGAGCTAATTGGGCTTATGTAACTCCAGAAAATCCACTTTGAGTGCAGGAGGGTCAGAATCCAACAGCATCTACAGTCCTTTTTCAGCCTCTGAATTAGATTTTTGCTCAGGTCCCTCAATTTCAGACAGAAAATACCTGAAATCACAAAAAAACACAGAAACTCATAGTAAAGTCTAGAAATGTGATTTTTGAATAAAAACTAATAAAAATATAATAAAAAGTAATTAAATCATACTAAAAACTACGTAAAAATAATGCCAAAAAGGGTATAAATTATCCGCTCATCAATGGTCTAGATTTTCTTCCTAAAGAAAGGAATTACTTCATTGTGAGCATAGCCCCAAACCAACAAACAATTCTCGCATCAAATTAATGTATGGTTGTGTCACATGTACAAACCCCAAATAAGAATTAACCGAAGTATTTAGACTCCGGGTCGTCTCACGAGGATTGCAATGAAGTGGTCAATTATTGGCTAAGAAGGGGCAAGGGGGTTTTGGTTTATAAGAGGAACAAGGTAAATCAAGCAAGTGATTAGAGGAACCAAAATAAAGAAAAGCAATAAGTAAAGAGAGACATTCATGGCAAGGGTTGAGATCCTAGGCTTTCTATCCTAGTCATTAATCATAGCAATGCTTAACAAGAATTTATCTTATTACGTCATCCCCAATGATGGAAGAAGATATAGGTTATCTTCCATGAGAGAAAGTCTAACAAATTAGCTAATCTCAGTCCAAATGTCCTAATCAACTCACCAATTGGATTAGTAAGAGGTTAGAGTCAATGGAAACAATTCTAGATCACCAACATAGGTTGGGTTTTCATGACTTAAGATTGCCTAATTACTCCTTCCAAGCCAAGAATGCTCAAAGTCTACTCTAAAGCCCAACCAAACATTTTGTCAAACACTTAGTGGGTAATAAAGGAAAGCATGGTAAAAGTGCAAGAATAACAAATCTGACAACTAATAATTGCAAGAAAAGTAAATCAACAACTTAATTCATCAATGAAAGAAATATCAACATCAAATTGCATTAAATGTAAACCAAATCCAACATGAGTTCATCATCACAAAAGAAAGCAAAGAGGGAAATTAACACTACAACTAAGAAAATCAAGATGTAGAAATGAGAAATTGTAGAAGAAACAAGATGAAATCAAGTAATTAATTCAAGATCCAAGACATATTAACCTAATCTTAACCTAATTCTAGAGAGAAGAGGGAGCTTCTCTCTCTAGAAAACTAACTAAAGGCTCATGTTGACTAACTAATTGCTCCCCCTTGCTTGAACTTCAATTCTGCATGAAATACACTCAGAAACAAGTTGGATTTGGGCCTGGGCAGCTCATAAATCGCCCCCAGCATTTTGCCTTTAAGTGGGTCACGTGCTAGTTGGTGCACAAATTGTGAATCACACTTTTCACAACGCATACCACTAACCAGCAAGTGCACTGGGTCGTCCAAGTAATACCTCACGTGAGTAAGGGTCGAATCCCACGGAGATTGTTGGTTTGAAGCAATCTATGGTTATCTTGTAGATCTTAGTCAGGAAGTCAATTATGTTTATCAGTTGAATTGCGAATAAACAATAGAGCATGGATTAAAGGTTACTTGTTATGCAGTAATGGAGAATATGTTGGAGTTTTTGGAGATGCTTTGTCTTCTGAATCTCTGCTTTCCTCTGTCTTCTTGTTCACGCACGCACGTCCTCCTATGGCAAGCTATGTGTTGGTGGATCACCGTTGTCAATGGCTACCTTCCATCCTTCCAGTGAAAACTACGCTCACGCGCTCTGTCACAGCACGGCTAATCACCGGTTGGTTCTCGATCCGGTTGGAATAGGATTTACTATCCTTTTGCGTCTGTCACTAACGCCCAGCCTTCAGGAGTTTGAAGCTTGTCACAGTCATTCAATCCTTGAATCCTACTCGGAATACCACAGACAAGGTTTAGACTTTCCGGATTCTCATGAATGCCGCCATCAGTTCTAGCTTATACCACGGAGATTCTGATTAAGAGATCTCAGAGATACTCATTCAATCGGATATAGAACGGAAGTGGTTGTCAGGCACACGTTCATGGGTTGAGGAAGGTGATGAATGTCACAGATCATCACCTTCATCACAAGTAAGCGCGAATGAACATCTTAGATAGGAACAAGCGAACCCTGTAAACTTATACAAATGATTATGTACCTTAGTGTCAGTGAACTTTATATAAACAAATAAAAATAAAAATAGGGCAAAAATGCTTAGAGGATTGATGCCCCATGGCTGGGTTGCCTCCCAGCAAGCGCTTCTTTATTGTCTTTAGCTGGACCTTGCTGAGCTATTAATCTAGCTTCAGCCTTGAGCATTCTTGCTCAATGTTACCTTCAAGATAATGCTTGATTCTCTGTCCATTGACAATGAACTTCTTATCAGAATCAATATCTTGAAGCTCCACATAACCATATGGTGACACAACTAACTCCAATGGAGGGTATGCAGATGCTACTCCCATATGAAGCAGTAGAGGGGTTAGAATATGACCCCAAAGTCCTCCTGGACTATTCATTTCCACTTATGTCCATGATGGATATATGGATATAACTTGGACTGATTTACCTTTTTATTTATTTTATTTTATAAGAAGTAAATACTTAAATAAAATAAAATAACGAAAAAGAATTTGAATTTTTGAAATTAAAAAATTTTTTTTTTGTATATAATTTTCGAAAATTTGTTTTTAAAAATAGAGAGAAAAGATATTTTTAAATTTAGTGAGGAGAGAGAAAAATAATAAGATAGTACAAGATTTAAAATTTTTAGATCTAATGCTCCTTGTTTTTGAAAATTTTGGAG
>NC_029792.2:89637027-89656204 GCF_000816755.2 Arachis ipaensis | reverse complement strand
GCCAGTTTTTGTGCTAGTTTGGGCGTTCAACTCCAGTTTTTGATCCTTTTCTGGCGCTGGACGCCAGAATTGGGCAGAGGACTGGCGTTGAACGCCAGTTTACGTCATCTATCCTTGTGCAAAATATAGACTATTATATATTTCTGGAAAGCCCTGGATGTCTACTTTCCAACGCAATTGAAAGCACGCCATTTCGAGTTCTGTAGCTCCAAAAAATCCACTTTGAGTGCAGGGAGGTCAGAATCCAACAGCATCAGCAGTCCTTTTTCAGCCTGAATCAGATTTTTGCTCAGCTCCTTCAATTTCAGCCAGAAAAATACCTGAAATTACAGAAAAACACACAACTCATAGTAAAGTCCAGAAATATGAATTTTTCCTAAAAACTAATGGAAATAAACTAAAAACTAACTAACACATACTCAAAACTATATGAAATTAACCCCAAAAAGCGTATAAAATATCCGCTCATCACTAGTATCGGCGCGTACGCGCCATGTGCGCGTGCGCGTCGATTGGCTGTTTCTTCATCCGCGCGGATGCGGCATGTACACGTGCGCGTCACTATGTGAAGTCATTTCTGCGCGTGCGCGCCTTGTACGCGTGCGGGCCCATTGATGCATTCCCAATCTTTGTTTCTTCATGCATTCTCCACTTTGTATGCTTTTCTCCTCATTTCTTCCATCCAATACTTGCCTTATGAACCTGAAATCACTCAACAAACACATCAAGGCATCGAATGGAATTAAAGTGAATTAAAATCATCAATTTAAGGGCCTAAAAAGCATGTTTTTACACTTAAGCACAATTCAAGGGAGAATTACAAAACAATGCTATTTCATTGAATAAATGTGAGAAAAGGTGATAAAATTCCTCTAAAATAAGCACAAGATAAACCACGAAACCGGAGTTTATCAAGAACAGAATTAGGAAGGATTTGTAAAATCATGCAATTTATATGAATAAGTGTGCAAAGACTTGATAAAAACCACTCAAATTAGCACAAGATAAACCATAAAATAGTGGTTTATCAACGACATGCTATAATTGAAGGGGATAAAATATCAGACCAATGGATATTAACAGATAGATGAATAAAAAATTAGTCTAGCATAAAAAAGTTTCACTACTTAGGGTCAAAGAAAGTTAAATGAATGATACGATAGCTTAGCTATCATAGGTGTAATTGAAAAGATTGACAATAATTACCTTTACATTTTTTGGGATAAAGATGTTTGCTTTATTATGGAATTAAAGGGGATACGAATCAAATCTTAATCTACCTGAACCTGAAAATGCAGTAATTAAATATAACATAATAAGGTAAAGGTCAAACTTCAAAAAAAAAAAAAAGAGTAAAGGACTGATATTGCCCAAATAAAGTTTGGATACTGTGAAACACACATTCTTTTTTATACTCATTTCCATTTCAGTTGATGTGAATATTTAGTTTTAATTTAACTTCAACTTAAATTTAGTAATTAAAATGACAATAGCTATTGAGCTCTTTTAGAACACACGTTAAATGAATTAAGTGGTTAATTTTTTATTATATAAATATAAATATTAACAAACAAAAAAGAAAACGTGTGAAATTTAGAGTAGTTAATATTAAATTATATCTATTTAAAATTAATTTGTCAATTGGGGTTAAGCACATATCAATACAAAAGGACAAGCATGGTGATATCATACAATTGAAGTGATGAATTATGCTACCGTTGACTAATTATAATTAGATATCATTCACTTTATTGAGAAGCAAAAATTACCTTTATTAATGTCTAATCGTTATCGAGTGTTTCAAAAGAGTAAAGATTGATTAATTCTGACTATAACATGAAAATAAATACAAAATCCTGTGCTATATACATGGATTAAGTAAACATTGGTTTTGCTTCCATGGAATTGCAGTCCAAAGATACATATACTATTGGGTTTTGGGTTTAGCTGGCCCAATTGGGATATAGACTGCCAGAAATAAAAAAAAAAAAAGATGGAGATCCATAATCAATATGAAAAACATAATTAAAAAAATGAAGTTACCCATGAAATAGTTTTAAGTGACTGACAATGTAGCATATTAAATATAAGAAATAAAAATCATAACAAAAAATATAAATTTTTTAAATTTATTTGTTGGTTCCAGTTGAAATAATTGATCATAGAAAATTTTTAGATATTTTTAAAACTAAATCCTTTCCTTCAAATAAAATACTTTCAATATATTGTAGTACTAATTTGTTGAGTTAAAAATAAACATATCTGGAAATAGCAAAAGGAAACAAATTATGAATAATATTCAAATTTTCCATTATAAAAGCAAGACATTTGGATAAAAATAAATCATTTTAAAAATTTGTAATTACATTTGCAATGTTCCTGCAATTCCCTCTTTTGCTTACTCACACACAGAGAAGATTAAAAAAAAAAGACTTTTATATATATCAGATGAAAAATTTTTTTTATATATAGTCAAAGTCCAAAATAATGAATTGTTAACATGCAAATAGCTCAATGTCAAATAAGCAAGTTGTAAAAGAAAATACCTATGAAGAGGATTTATATTGTACGACATGTTGTAATTAAAGGAAATAAAATATTAGACCAATAGATATTAACTGATAGATGAATAAAAAATTAGTATAGCATGAAAAGGTTTCACTACTTAGGATCAAAGAAAGTTAAATAAGTGATAGATAGGCTAGCTATCATAAGTGTAATTGGAAAGATTGATAATAGTTACTTTCATATTTTTGGGGATAAAGACATTTGCTTTAGCATGAAACTAAAGGGGATACAAATCAAATCTTATTGGTATCTGAACCTGAAAATGCAGTGATTAAGTGTAACATAATAAGGTAAAGGTCAAATTTAAGAAAAAGAGTGAAAGACTGATATTACCCAGATAAAGTTTGGATATTATCAAACACACATTCTTTTTTATACTTATTTTTTCAATATCAGGTATTTATTTGCTTTGGAGTGATATCTTTAAACCAAACATAAAAAAATGAAAAAATTATATTACCAGAAAATATGTAAATATCGTACAAATCATAAAAACAAGCAAGGTAATATAGCTTTTACTCTGCCCTATGTAGAGATATTTTCTTTTAGCCCGTTACATTAGGAATCATACAGGGTTTATGATTTTTTTTTAAATGACCATTGTTTCCATCCTTTGGATCACAATCCCATCATTAAGATTCAACTATTTAAAAAATGGTATCATATACAAAGCGCTTGACAATGGATGTATATATAAACTTGCTGTAAATATGGAAACAAGCAACAAGAAGAAAGCTTATACTATATCCAAATTATTATCTACAAAATTCTGGTCCTTAATCAAAAGAATGAGTGATATACCACCAAGGAGAGTGCCCCTTCCATACCTCAATGACGACCTGTTGTGGAAGATCTTGGTAAAGACCGACCCAAAAACGGCTGGAAGGTGTAGAACTCTTAATAAAGCATGGAGGTACAAGCTCTCTACAACATTGTTTGTGAAGATGAACTACCAAGAAAATAAGAACAGGAGCACCACACTTATCATTGGTGTTGGATACCCTCCAACTAATGACAACTCCCAATGGCTTTTGAGGACAAATCCACAAAATGGAAAGCAGGTTCAGCTTAATTTACCTGTCAATATAAACCATTTTGGGTTTTACTCAATGATAGGGTCTAATAATGGGAACCTATGTATTAGGTTTTTCCAAGATGGCTTAAACTCTATGTTGCTCATCTGGAATCCACTTACCCGCAATGTGAACTATGTCTCGGATGAGGCAAAAAAACACTGCTGCCATGCGGTCTCTCTCTATGCTTTTGGGTATTTGTTTGATACCATTGAGTATCGAATTCTACATGTCTACAAAAGGCATTTTTCCCACAAGTCCATGTCATGGACATTGTACAATTCATTTGATGCTGCTTGAAAAGATTTTGGATCATTTCACAGCGATGTTAAAAAACTTGGTCCCAACTCGGTTGTCGATAAGGGATTAGTCTATTGGATTGGTTGGGAAGGAGTTAACTATATGGAGCCACGTAGCATTGTCATTTTCTCCCTGCAGAAAAAGTTCACATGTGAAGGAAAGATCCCATCTCATGCAAAGTCAACCTACCATTCTCTTACACATTATAACAATGGAGTAGGCTTCATGTCCTATGCAAACATAGGCTTCACCAGGCAGGTTGTAATGTGGCAGCTGAGCCGTGTTGATGACAATGAGCTAGGGTGGCATAGAATGTTAAAGGTTTCAGGTATTGCAATGCCATATCAACCTACACTATTTCTAGGGAAGGATATCATTTCTGTCTTAGAGTACCGGAGTTCTTTTTGTGGTTCAAATGATGTGAAGAGGACTGATATCTTGGTTTCAAAATTGAAATACATGATATCTAGAAGGGATCATATACTGCATCACAGCTGGGATGAGAATGTTAATATCAAATCTTACACTCTACACTCCGAAGGACTCTATATGGTTTGATGAAACCGATGTTAAAGCAAGGACCAGATGCTTATGATGTTTCTAAGTTGTGTTGTTATAATTTATGTTCGTAGGTATATCGTTATTGTTATGTTCAGTCTATCTTTGCTTAGTCCTAATATCTTTTTGTTAATGAACTACTTGCTGCTATGTGATCAGTAGTTGCTGTTTGGTATTGAGAAGTATGTAGCATGAATATATTTCTTTTATTATAATATGTAGTGTGTGGTGTTCTTATGTTGTGATATTATGAATATTTTGAGTTTTGCTATTTATATTTACATTGATAATGTTATATTTTCAACTATACAAAGGAACTATCACATTAAGACTAAAACAACCAATTATCTTGAACATAATTGACTAAAAACAATGTAGGTAAACTAATAACACCTGAACTACCCAAATGTGACAATATATGATGGTAAGACCAAGAGGCAAAATAAACATGCAATAAAGACCGAATAATCACACTTTATTATGAGATCCAAAAAAAAATCAGCATACATATATTAGTTAATTATATATACCCAATATATTGACTGATGACTAATCTATATGTTAACCACCAGAAGAAAAATTATGATATAAGAACATGACATACTAAAGCTTGCTTTGAGTTGCAAAAAATAGCGAAAGCAGAGATATAAATGAACACTTGATTTAGGAGAGGATTGAATCTGAATCCAATTCAAAGTTAAGTCACAGACTATATTGAGTTATAATGAATTTCAAATTTTGCCATGTACACATATGGATAGTTAATATGATATCGGAGTTGAAAATGTCTCCAGTTACATGGATGATTTTGTTGAAATGACCATGTTAAAAAATTGAGGTCCAAAAAATATAATTCATTTTTATTTATCTTATAAGTAAATTAAGGAAAAGTTTTTACATCAACTCTATTTTTTTAAGTCAGAAAATTTATCAAAATAAAAAATTATGTTGCAATTTAACAGAGTTGGATAGTTATCATTATAGTTGATTATAAGATAAGCACTTTGCAATATGCAGTCTATGTACGGAAAAATAATTGAAGTAACATAATAAAAGTGAATAAAATATTAAATTTTTAGAAGAAATTTTTCATAATAACAATGATATGATAATACTAATTATGTTTAGAAGATAAAAACTGAGAATTTCGAGTTTATTTATAAATTAATAAAACATAATAATTTTTTTATTATGACTAATTTTTTAATTTGGTTGAAATGAGCATGTCAAAAAATTTATGTCCAAAAAAAGAATAATTTTTTTATCAATTAATTTGATTACAAACTAGAATATGTAATCATGTCTAGGGTTATGAAACAATGACACCAAATGTTTGAAAAAAGTTAAGGAATAATAAAATAAAGTAACTACATTTAAAAGTAAAGTATTAAATAAAGTATATAAACTATAGAGTAACAAAACATGGTTAATCAAGTTTTAGAGAACAAGACTAAAAGACAAACCATCAAAATTATTAGAAGGGTCTAAGAGTTTAGAATTTAGGGTTTAGAGTTTAAGGTATAGGGTATAGGGTCTAAGATTTAAAATTTAAGAATTATTCTGTGAAGTTACCCTCCTCTCTCTATCTCCCTTCTCTCCTTCTCTCTCCTTCCCCTCTTTCTCTCTCTTTCTTCTTCTCTCCATCTCTCCCCCTCCTTTCTCTCTCTCCCTTCCCCTCTTTCTCCCCTCCCCTCTCTTTGTCTTTCTCTCTCTCCCTCTCTCTTTCTCTCCCCTCTCTCTCTCTCTCTCTCTTTTCTCTCTCTCTATCCATTTCTCTCATTCTCTCTCCCCTATCTCTCTTCCTCTCTCTCTCTCTCTCTCCCTCTTCTCCTTTCCTCTACTTCTCCTCTCTCTCTTTCTCTTCTTCTCTCCTTCTCTCTCTCTCTCTCTCTCTCTCTCTTAATATATATAAAATTAGATTTTATATTCTCTTTCTTACCATCTATCTCTCCCTCCCTCTCTCTCTCTCTTTCTCCCCCTCTATCTCCCTTCTCTCCCTTTTTCTCTTTTCTTCTCCTCTTCCTCTCTTTCTCTTCTTCTCTTCCTCTCTCTCCCTCCTTTCTCTCTCTCTCCTTCTCTCCCTTTCTCTCTCTCCTTCCCCTCTCACTCTTCCTCTTCTCTCTCTCTCCCCCTCTTTCTCCCCTTCCCCTCTCTTTGTCTTCCTCTCTCTCTCCCTTTTCCTTTTCTCTCACTCCCCCTCTCTCTTCTTATCTTTCTCTCTTTTCCTCTCATCTCTCTCTTCCCTGCCCTTCTTTCTCTCCCTCTCCTTTTTTTCTCTCTCTTTTTTCTCCCTCTATCCCTTTCTCTATCTATCTCTCTCTCCCCTATCCCTCTTCCTCTCTATTTCTCTCTCCCTCTCTCTCCTTCCCTCTTCCCCTCCTCTCTCTCTCCCTCTCTCTTTCTCTCTGTCTCTTTTACTTTCTCTCCCTCTCTCTCTTAATCTCTCTCTCTCTTGCGCTCTTTCTCCCCCTCCCTTCTCTCTCTTCTCCTCCTCCTCTCTCTCTTTTTCCTATCTCTCCTTCTTTTTTCTTTTTTTCTCTTTTTTCTCTCCCTCCTTCTCTCTCTTATTTTTGGAGAAAAGAGGGGGAGGGAGAGAGAGAGAGAGAGAGAGAAGTAGGATATAGAGTGAGAGAAGGTTGAGGGAGAAAAGAGAGAAATGAAAGGAAGAAAGAGGAGAAAGAGAGAGAGGAGGGAAGAAAAAGAGAGAGAAGATGAGAGAAAAAGAAGGGAAGGAGAGAGAGAAATAGGAGAGAGAAAGATTAAAAAGGGAAAAAAAGAGAGAAAGAGGAAGAGAAAAGGGAGGGAGAGATTGAGGAGGGAGAGGAGCGAGGGAAACAAAAGGGGAGAGAGAGGGAAAATAGAGAGAGAGAAAGAGAGAGAGAGAGAGAGAAGGGGAAGGGAGGGGGAGCGAGGGAGAGGGGAGAAAAAAAAGAGAGGGAGAGAGAGTGAGAGGAAGAGGAGAGAGAGAGAGAGAGGAGGGGAAGAGGAAAAGGAGAGAGAGAGAGAGAGAGAGAGAGAGGGAGAGAGAGAAGGGAGAGAAGGAAGAAAGGGGAAAGAGAGAGAGAAAGGAGAGAGGAGGGGAGAAAGAGGAGAGAGAGAGGAAGGGGAGAGAGAGTGAAGGGAGAGAGAGAGAAAGAGTATGTAAAAACTAATTTTAGAGTATAAATAAACCAGTTTTAATTTGGTTTAAAACTAAACTGAACCATAAAAACTGGTTTTTATAAAAACTATGGTTTAAGTTCAGTTTTTTATTTAAAAGAACTGGTTTATTTAAAACAGTTTCAGTTCAGTTTCAATTCAGTTCAGTGAAACCAATTTTTTTGCACACCCCTAACTGCTGCCATGGCAAGGAAACAAAGAAGAGACTATCTAAATGTAAAGAGGAAGAGACAATGGATGGCAACAATGAGCATAGATAATGAAGCCACAATCGGACTACCTCTTCAAAGTATCAGTCTAAACTCACTACCAAATATTGCAGGTATGTACTTATAAGCAATATACCTCATGGAGTCATTCCTTAAATATGTGTCTGAAGCTTACAATACATTCTTTTGAGAAAATCCTTACTTCATTTAGCAGGAGAGACAATTACCTCAATTAGTTTCACATACTTATATAAAAAAAATTAGGGAATGCTATGTTTTGAAAATAAATTTATGCAGATGTAGAAGGGAGAAATTACAAGAATAAGAGAAAGGTGGATGAGTTATTAGAAGATGCACACAGTTGGATAAACAAATCTGCAATAATAAATGACGGAACAAATGGAGAACAAAATCATCAGCTAGAGCTTACTTCTGGAGCATTAAGTAACTACAATTTTAACTAAGCTAGAAGGACATCAACAATAGTATGACATATGTGGAAAGCATTCTAACCAAAATTATTATTTTCAAACAAAAAAATGCAGCTTCAGCCACAATATTCAATTCAATGAGAACGACAACACTTGGCCAACATAGCAAGGAGAACCAGCAATATACAAGAGTTGATGTTACACCAATAATGCCACATTTAAAAATAGCTGAAAGCTTGACCAAGTACATTTCTCCGCTTGGAAAAAATATATCGTCACAAGATTGGAGGAGTATTCCACAGAATAAAGGTAGGAACCCAGAAATGAATACAACAACCTAAATAGACTGTGTATTTCTTAAGTAACATGGGAGTATGTTTAACCATAGTAATTCTCCAACCTATTCCTTGAGTATATATATTCTATAATCTGATATTAAATAGATTTATGGTGGATTGAGCTTATGTTGTTATATGATTTATTTACTATGACCTTTGTATATAGTCTTTTTAGATAAATTTCGTCTTTGACAGAGGAGACAAAGAATTATAGGAGGGAAAGGACACTCAAGCTCACTGGAAAAAGGCAATCCAAAATACATATGATTTCATATGGTATGTTCTGTGATTTTTTTTGTACATTGTTTACATTTACAGTTATGCACAAGATTGAGTGATTAAAATATATAACAAGTGGGAATAGCAATAATAATTTGTATTTATAGTAAGTACAAACTTGCTTCTCTACAATGATTAGTTTAAAGTAATTTTATAGGCTCAGAATCTTCCATCATTAAAAAATGTAACTACAATAGTATATGAAGTAAACAACGTGAACACCACTTAGGATATTGCTAGCTGCCAAAGCATTTGCATACAAGATGAATCACGTTAACAATTTTCATTAAGTTTTCATATAATGACTTATAGAATGTTTTATTTGCAAGAACTGATTCATACATTAATTTATTTTTTTTTAAAAAAATTTCATATATAATTAACAATTTTTTACACGTTAAATGAATTAAGTGATTAATCTTTTTTTATTGTATTGCTATTAATAACCCAATAAAAAAGTAGAATGTACAATTTAGAGTGGTTAATATAAATTTGTATTTATTTCACCATAGTAAAAGTAAATATTTTTTTTATATAAAAGTAAAATCAACTATTGAGAGAGATTCCTATTTATACATTAATAGACCATACTCATTTACTATTTGGGTTTTTTTTTTTCGATTTGTAAAATTATACTAACTTAATATTTAGTAGATATCTAATCAATATATTTTTAGCTCAATTAAACAAAATTCCTTTCACCATGAATGAGAATATAGGATTTAGAAAATGTTTAATTACTCTGTTGGTCCTATAGTTTTGCGAAATTTTTAATTAGATCCCTATACTTTTTTCCTTTTAATTGGGTCCCTGTACCAAATTTTTTTTCAATTAGGTCCCTCTTGGTAGTAATTGGCTTAATTGTATAGAAACCCAACTAAAAAAAAATTAGTGCAGGGACTCAAATAAAAGAAAAAAAAGTGTAGGGACTCAATTAAAAAATAAATTTAGTGCAAGGACTCAATTTAAACGAAAAAAAGTTTAGGGTCCTAATTAAAAATTTTGCAAAACTATAGGGAACAACAGAATAATTAAACCTTTAGAAAACAATAATTTAAATAAAAAACATTCATTCAAGAAAATACGTTAATACTCTAGCTTTTATTTAGCTCTTCTTCATCTATAGTATATTCGTGTATAACCTAATTATCAAATTATTCTACAAATGGATAAATAAATTGTTATTTTAATTTTTAATTTGCACATAATGAAACAATCAATTGATTGTTCTATTAAAAAAATATATCAAAATTGTGTATAACCTAATTATCAAATTATTCTACAAATGGATAAATAAATTGTTATTTCAATTTTTAATTTGCACATTATGAAACAATCAATTGATTGTTCTGTTAAAAAAAATCAAAATTTATCATAAAAGAATATATATCAGATAAGTTCTATGTACTATTTCTTAATAAATAGAGCTTTTTATTATGGAAAATTCAAATAGCAAATGTAAATATATAAATAACAAATTTGTTTACACGTTAAATGAATTAAGTTGTTAAGAACTTTGTATTATATAGATATTAATAATCTAAAAAAAAATAAGTATGTGAAATTTAGAATGGTGTATATTTAGTTGCACCTATTGAGCTCTTCTTCATTCATAGTGTATTTGTGTACAACCTAATTAACAAATTATTCTACAAATGGATAATTAAATTGTTATTCTTTGAAATTTAAATTTTCATAATCAAAACTCAATTGAATTTTCTATTAAAAAATATCAAAATCTATCATAAAAAAATTGTGAAGGGTATGTTTAATGTACTATTTCTTAATAAAGAGACCTTTTTATGTTGTGAAATTCAACCCAAAGAGCATAAGTAATAAAAAAGCATATACTATTATCATGTCCAATCTACTACGATAGTCATATCTATCTATTTAATACATAATAGGAGAGTAGTAGTAGGTTAGTCAATTGACAAGTGTCATGGCTAAATACTTGACAAGTGCCAAGTTTATTTGGTTGACAAGTGGCACACATAAAATAAGGATCCAAAAGCCATTTCAATTATTTGTGATGAGTAAAAAGGTAATATACCTTATTTTTATTATTTATTTTATTTAATATATAATAAGAGAGTAATGGTAGGTTAGTTAATTGATAAGGGTCATGGCTAAATACTTGACAAGTGTCAGGTTTATTTGGTTGATAAGTGGCACACATAAAACAAGAGTTCAAAAGCCATTTCAATTATTTGTGATGAGTAAAAATGTAATATGCCTTATTTTGATTATTTTAACATTAACTCAAAACTATTGCTGTAAATGATTATTTGTTTGATTGTTTTCAATACACTGTTTAAAAAGAATGATTCAGTAGAGCACAATCTTTCTCCCTTTGATATCAGAATTTGAAAACAAATGATAAGTGTTATCTTTTCTTTTTTGAGTGCACAGATTTAATTCAGATTTAAAAATCAATTCTTTGCTAGATTCTCTCTCTCACTCTTTCTCTTCTTTTTTTTCTTGCGCTCTCTTTCTCTCTAATTAAGTACACAAATGGAGTGGTTGTTCAAAATACATGGCGATATCATCAACGAGGAAGAAGAAGCAAGGAGCTCGTTGCTGATAGAAGCAGTAATGGTGACTGCTGATAATACAAAAAGGAGAGAGAGAGAGAGAGAGAGAGAGAGAGAGAGAGAGAGAGAGAGGGGGGGTGACGACGGTGATGGAGGCCACGACGCTATTGGATCCGCAGAATAGCGTCACAACTGCTCCTTTACTGACGGCGGCGGTAGCGGGTGTTGCGAATGCGTCGAAGTATTTCGTTACGATGTCGTTGTACATCGAGGATCTGGACCCTGAGGTCGATGAGAGCCTCTACGATTTGTTCGATCAGGTCAGACAAGTGGTTTCAGTTTGATTTGTCCCCACCCTTTTCTCAAAATTATTTTTGTTATTGTTTTATTTATTTGAGTTTATTTTTTTCTTTTTCTATGATTGTTTGTATGAACAAATGGAGTGTCATTTAGTTAGGGCTTTTGGTACCATTATGGAATCATTTCCAGGCTTTACTCTTTGTTGTTCATTTTTGAAGCTACAAATACAGTTGGTTTAGAAAGTTCTCCGGATGTTGTTGCAGAACAAAAATGGCCCATTGGATTTTTATGCTGAAAGAAGTGAAGAAAAGAGAAAATTCTTAGTCCACAGATGGAGGCATTTGGTTTAGGCAGTGACTTGACCACTTGCTGATCGTCCGGTTGAGGTTACATTAATATCCAGTAAGTATAGATGATTTGTGTGTAAACTGCTTTGGTAAGAATAATGCCTTGAGATGAAGACAAATTCTTTGTGTTTTTATGTGTTTGAATTAAGAAAAAGCATGTTGAAAGTAATCTTTTCTGCTTGGGATTGTCCATGATTCCTTTAAAAGAAGAGGTTAGTTTAGTAATTTTATCTAATATCAACAACCTAGAATAATTGATTTTCGATAATTGGAATATGCAAAATAGATCATTTGTGGTTTCTAATTGTGGAACTTAGATAAACTTAAATAGTAAAACTCAACTCAAAATCGATTCAGTGAGTAAACATGTAAATTTTAGAATTTGATACCCTTTCAGTATCCACTACATCATTGTAGCTGCAACTTGTGGCTATTTGTATACGTTTCTTAATCAGGACTAATGAATGATCCAATTTGTATTGCTATTTTTAGTCCAATACTGATTACTTGGAAGAGGATCTGAAGTGTGTGACAGCCGAAAACAAAAAATTGGCTGAAATGCTCTTTATGTGCTTGCCGAAATGATTTCATCTCTGGGTTTATTATTGCCTTTTAATTTTCTAAAACTTTTCCTTACAAATTCTAGAACTAGAAGTAGATGGCATCCAAGTTGTGTCTATTGAAATAGATCTCAATTCTCTTCTCTTTTGCTGGAAAACTTAGTTACTGTACAGTCATCTTTGACATAAATGTTCATAGACTTAAATATTGGCCTCCCAACTATGTTTATATATTTTTTGAAAGTTTTATATAATTTTGCTTTGGCTTGCTCTTGAATATTGGAAAGTTACATTTTTATTTAAGATAGCAATATAAGAAAACAGAAAAAGAAAATTGGACCCTTTTTTTCTCCCACCTTTATTATGCATGTGTTCTACTATATTGTCTTAATTGTGTGTTTTTACCTGAAATGATACTTAGTACAATTGATTCTGGGACCAAAGCTTTAGAATTTCTGACCTTGCGTGAGAATGATGATAACACCAGAAATACACTATTTATTTCTCCTAATAATCATTAGATACGGACATTACTTTCAATTTTGTTATATCTTTTTGTCTTTTAATTTATGTCATTTTAAACCATAGATCAGTATTAGTGTTATTATTATTCTGGAATTTTGAAAACTTAAGGATTTTTATTTGAAATGCGTAATGATTTTTATATTATCTTTAAACCTAAAGCAAGACATTTATTACTATTAACACCAAAAAGAACATAATGATAATTATGTGCTAAAAAATTAGGGTAATAAGTTTGGTGTTAGTCACAATCTTATCATGTTTGGTGTTTCCTTCTTTTCTTATTGTATTTATAGGCTTTTAGTAAATTTTAAAACTCACTTATTCCAATAGTATTTAACTATTTATGTATGTGATGGTAGAGCATTGATTTAGAGTGTATATGTATATATGAACTCTTAACAATAAGTACTCAAAGGTACTAAGGAGATAGGTTCTTTCATGTGCACTTACGCAGTATATTTTTGTTTGTGTGAAGAAGAATCATTATATGAGTTTATAATAACTGTATTGCTTCAAAAAAAATCATCCCTTCTAAACTAAAGATTTTCATTTGGCTGTTTACTACAAACAGAGGAGAAACAGATTCTGAAAAATGCAGCTTTTAGGATTCTAATTACTTTTGCTTGACCTAGTAATCTTAAAAATAAAACATGGTGTTTTAATGATACCATATATCCTTTCCTTCTATCTTTGTTTTAGAAGTTGGAAATTTTTTATTTCAAATTTTACTATCTTTTGTGGGTTAAGCTTTTGTTGCAAACTTCTACATTTTGATGTAAATAGGTTTTTGTGATTTTGGATTAAGGTCATGTGTGAGTATGATACTGTTATCGTCCACTATAGTTGACTTTTGTCCAATGCTTGATTTGGATTTGTTTTTAGATTGTGCTCTCTCTTTATTGCTTATTTATTTGTTTTCTTTTCACTCTCAAAATCTATATAAGATAAGAAGGCAAACTAGGATGTAAAGAAAATATACATGATTTCTTACAAAAATATACATGATTTCTTTTCACTCATCAAGTTAACATTTTTCTCTAGAATATATTTCAAAGATATCATAGCCAGGCACAACTTGCAGAAGCATTATACGGTGATCTGACATGGTATAAGGTTTTAATCATTACATGCATTAATACTGATTTTAGAGGGGTATTTGATACAGTACATACAAATTCTCTTTGTCGATTTTGCATTTCATTTTTTAAAGTTGTCCATCATTTTAAATTGCAGTTACGGTAGTGAAAGAAAAGTTGGTTTAATCTGTCTCAAGATATATACATAGATAATGTCAAAATGTAATTTTAATTGTCTATTTTGTAGTGTTCAAATTAGTACTTTGTTATGGTTATGTATGAAAATGGCAACTGCAAATAAAATAGAAACTTTGTAACAAACAAGTTAATGGCTAAATGCATGTTTGAGTTTAAATAGAAGAAGCTTGATTTATTCCATTTTCACATAGTTATCATCATTAATATATAATAGGAGAGTAGTAGTAGGTTAGTTGCTTGACAAGTGGTAGTTTGTATGATCGACAAGTGGAACTTTGTATGATAGACATGTGGCACAATAGTCAAATTATTAAAATAATCAAAAGTTCAATGTTTTGTGAGTGAATAAATAAAACTACCAAACTATTGAGCGGGGTTTGTGATCAAATTTAAATTCGAATTTAAACCAGATCACTTTAAAACATTCATTCTCTCTCTTATCGTGATATTTTGTTTCAGTGTTCATAGTTCTCACCCAAAAGAAAAAATTGAGAAGAGAAGATAAAAAAGAATTAATCAGCGAAAAGAGAATATGAGAGAGAGAGAGAGAGAGAGAGAGAGAGAGAGAGAGAGAATGACGGTGAAGAAGGAGGCATAAACGATGTCCGTGGTGGGCTGCAAATATCGGGTATACTATATATTCATTTTCTTATGTAAGATTTGGGACCTAATTCTATTTTAATTAGTTATCATTGATTTTAGAATTACTATCTTAAATTTTTTTAATCTGATTTTGATAATATTTTTAATCAAATTTTCTTAAATGTCTCTTTAACGGTTAAAAATGTGACAATTGGCAGCAACGATGTTGATGTTGCAACCATGCCTATTGTAAGAACCGGGGGTTTTTACAAATAAAATAATTTAAATGCCCAAATTAAGTTCCAGAAAGTTAGAATGAGAATTTGGGGATTTAAATATGATTTTTGGACTCAGTAGGTCTTTTCGAGTCAGAAAATATGTTTTCTGCGAAAAACCGTGAAAAACTGTTAATCAGCAATTGAATCGGTCGAACCGGTTTAAGTCTGCCCAGTACTATGCGAGAAAAAGTGAAAACAATCGAAAACCTTAGAAAAATATTAGAAATGGAAAATCGGGCGTTAATGTTAAAGGTTTGTCCCAAAGTTAGGCCAAACAGGCTAAAAACACTAACGGGTTGGACCGAATCCAACCGGGCCCAAGGTCCAACATATATAAGCTCATTAAATGAGCTTTGAGTTCATATCCAGCCCAAAAGAGAGAGAGAGAGAGCCACGCGGTTTTGAGAGAAGAGAAGAGAAGGGGTGGTGTTACTATTCACCTCCACTTTCCAGGAGCCATAACTTGAGCTACGGACTTCCGATTGACGAGTCATTTGAGGCCACGCGAAGCTCTCGATGAGCTCTTCCTTTTTATTTAAATAAATCTGGTAAGAGCTTGCATCTCACTCCCAAGTTTGGTGCCCTAAGTTTCTGCACGTTTTAGGTTTGGTTTTTGAGCAAGTTTGTGGTTTTGCTTGTTTAGGTGGTCTCTAGTAGTGGGTAATTGTTGAATTTTACCCCTACTCATGTTGGATAAGGTAAGGTTTTACTAAATCCTTGTGTTTAGTTATTTTATGTATCTCAGGTTTTGATTTTGGTGATATATGTGTTGTTAGTTTGAGCTTTGGTGTTTGTTGGAGTTGGTTGGGGCTTTGGATAAAGTTTGGTGGTTTTGTTTTGGTGTTTGGAGTGTTTGGAAATTGGCCAAGGTATGTTTTCAGTTTTCTTTATGTAATATGTAATGTTTCTGGACACTTAGGCTAGTTGACTATAAGATAGGATTGAATGATATTGGTGTATGAATAATTATATGATTGTTGGTTATATTGGATTATTGTGGTTGATGATGATTATTGGGGATTGTTGGCGTTAATGAGTATTGATGATTGATGTTGTTGAAGAGGGTTGTTGATATGGTTGATGAGTAATGATGAATGTTGTAATTTACCATTGTGTATGAGATTAAATTGTGGAGGAGTAGGAATGGTAATGTGATGACAAATGGGTAAAGTATGTAAATTTTATGAAATTAATGTGAGGATAATTGTTTTGATAATTTTGGGTAATGCTAGATATTGTTTGGTGATAATTATGGAAATTGATGAGAAATTATAGTGGTTGTTGTTGTTGTTGGTGATTGGTGATGATTATGGATGATTATGACGGTTTTGATGTTGATGATTAAGGGTGTTGATTGTGTTGAATGGTATAATTAGGATATTATGGATGGTGGAGTTGGGAGAGAGATGGTATGGACCTTTATGTTGTTTTGGTATTGTTTGGATTGTGATTGGTTTGGTTTTGAATTGTGAGTTTTGGTAAAAATGAGGTTTTGAGACTTTTGGTAAAAAATGGATTTTTGTTGAACTTTTACGGATCATAACTTGAGTCTCGGTTTTTGAAATTTGTTGAAATATGATTTAATATAAAGTTCATTGAAAACTCTTCAAATTGATATAAGGTTTGTAAAATTTGGACTTTTGTAGAGGAAGTTATGATCATTCAAAGTTTGGTGTCGAAATCTGAAAATTCTGCAGAGTTGCAGAATTTTGTGATTTCTGGTATGTGCGCACGCACAACCCTGCAAAATTTTAGACCTGTGCGGATCCACAAACCTGTGCGCACGCACAGGTAGGGATGGGCATGCTGTTTGCAGCGCTAGTACAGCTTGTGCGCGCACACACCAATGAGTGATTGCAACTTGTGCGTACGCACAGCCCTGTGCACACGCACACGTTGGGAAGGTCAGTCTGTTGGGGGCGCTAGCACAGGTTGTGCGAGTGAACAGACATTGTGAATTTTGGTACCTGTGCATACGCACACCCTTATGCGTACGCACACGTTTTTGAAACTTACAGGGCGTGCGCGCGCACACCCCTGTGCGTACGCACACGCCCTGTTTCTCAAATTTAAAACTTATTTTCAACTATTTCACCTTTCCAGCAAGCTTGTAAGCCTCCATGACACCATTTTAAGACTCTTGGGCTCAATTTTGGATGTTGGAACATGGGAAAGGTCCTAGGAAGTTTAATTTGGGTTTTACTCTGAAAAGTTAACAAATGGAGGTCTAGGTTTCTGGTGTAGTGAGGATGAGTTGGTTGAGAGAGAAGGAAGAGTGGTAAGTATGATGATTGCTGATAGCGAATTTGAAAAACTGATGAACTAAGGAGTTCGAAATGGAACTTGGGAATTGATGATGGTTGTGATGAGTACGAGTGGAAGTGTGTTTAGAGGAGTGGCCTCTAAGATTGAATATGTAATTACGATATGCATTGTTATCCATCGTAAGGGCTGTGGCAATCTCCCGCCTACGTTCAGATGTGAGAGTTGAAGCTGGGCTTCTCACTCATATTTCTCGCAACCAGAGGAAGGTGGTAGGGCACGCTCCCTCGGAATATTTTTCTCTGAAAGGAGAAGGTGGTAGGGCTCTCATCCCTCGGAATTATTCCTCCTGAAAATGTGATTTCTCTCTGATTACAAGGTGGTAGGGCACTAACCCACGGAATCTGATGAGCGGATAATTTATTACGCTTTTTGGCATTATTTTTAGTATGTTTTTAGTAGGATCTAGTTACTTTTAGGGATGTTTTCATTAGTTTTTATGTTAAATTCACATTTCTGGACTTTACTACGAGTTTGTGTGTTTTTCTGTGATTTCAGGTATTTTCTGGCTGAAATTGAGGGACTTGAGCAAAAATCAGATTCAGAGGTTGAAGAAGGACTGCTGATACTGTTGGATTCTGACCTCCTTGCACTCAAAGTGAATTTTCTGGAGCTACAGAACTCGAAATGGCGTGCTTCCAATTGCGTTGGAAAGTATACATCCAGGGCTTTCCCGCAATATATAATAGTCCATACTTTGGTCAAGAATAGATGACGTAAACTGGCGTTCAACGCCAGCTTTCTGCCCAAATCTGGCGTCCAGCGCCAGAAAAGGATCCAAAACCAGAGTTGAAAGCCCAAACTGGCACAAAAACTGGCGTTCAACTCCAAGAAGGACCTCTACACGTGCAACACTCAAGCTCAGCCCAAGCACACACCAAGTGGGCCCCGGAAGTGGATTTATGCATCAATTACTTACTCATGTAAACCCTAGTAGCTAGTTTATTATAAATAGGACCTTTTACTACTGTATTAGACGTCTTTTTGACCATCTTTGATCAGTTGTATGCTATCTTAGATCACGTTTAAGGGCTGGCCTCTCGGCCATGCCTGGACTTTCACTTATGTAATTTTAACGGTAGAGTTTCTACATTCCATAGATTAAGGTGTGGAGCTCTGCTGTTCCTCAAAGATTAATGCAAAGTACTACCGTTTTCTATTCAATTCATCTTGTTTCGCTTCTAAGATATTCATTTGTACTTCAATCTGAATGTGATGAACGTGACAATCATCATCATTCCCTATGAACGCGTGCCTGAAAACCACTTCCGTTCTACCTTATACTGAATGAGTATCTCTTAGATCTCCTAACCAGAGTCTTTGTGGTGTAAGCTAGAATGATGGCGGCATTCAAGAGAATCCAGAAGGTCTAAACCTTGTCTGTGGTATTCCGAGTAGGATTCAATGAATGAATGACTATGACGAGCTCCAAACTCGCGATTGCAGGGCGTTAGTGACAGACGCAAAAGGATAGTAAATCCTATTCCAGCATGATCGAGAACCGACAGATGAATAGCCGTGCCGTGACAGGGTGCGTTGA
>NC_029792.2:89633401-89635947 GCF_000816755.2 Arachis ipaensis | reverse complement strand
TCTATCCCTATTCTATTATTTATTTTCGAAAACCCATTACTGTTTTATATCCACCTGACTAAGATTTACAAGGTGACCATAGCTTGCTTCATACCGACAATCTCCGTGGGATTCGACCCTTACTCACGTAAGGTATTACTTGGACGACCCAGTGCACTTGCTGGTTAGTTATGCGAAGTTGTGAAGATATGTTTAGACCATGGTCCTGTGCATCCGTTTTTGGTGCCATTGCTAGGGAATCAATTTCGAACAACAATTCACAACCTGAGTAGCAATTTCGCATACCAAGTTTTTGGCGCCGTTGCCGGGGATTGTTCGAGTATGGACAACTGACGGTTCATCCTGTTGCTCAGATTAGGTAATTTTCTTTTTGTTTTCTTTTCAAAATTTTTTCAAAAAATATTTCAAAAATTTCTCATCTGTTTTCGAAAAAAATAATGTTTTCAAAAATTTTAGATTCAAAATTTTTAAGAATGAATTCTAGTGTTTCATGAAGCATGTGAAGCCTGGCTGGCTGTAAAGCCATGTCTAAATTCATTTAGACTGAGGCTTCCAAACCATCAGCATAGAGGCAAGTTACATATTTGATAAGTAATGAGCAGTATATTCTGATATCTTTCTGAAGCTTGGCTGGCTAGTGAGCCATGTCTAATTCCTGGACTGAAGCTTTAGACTAACATGGCAAGATTCCTATAATTCATATTAAAAATTTTAGAATCCTTATTTTTCTTTTACAAAATAATTTTCGAAAAAAATCCAAAAAAAAAAAAAATTTTGAAAATCATAAAAATCAAAAATATTTTTTGTGTTTCTTGTTTGAGTCTTGAGTCATGTCATAAGTTTGGTGTCAATTGCATGTGCATCTTGCATTTTTTGAAAATTCATGCATTCATAGTGTTCTTCATGATCTTTAAGTTGTTCTTGGTAAGTCTTCTTGTTTGATCTTGATGATTTTTTGTTTTGTGTCTTTTCATGTTTATCATATGCATTCTTGAATTCTTAGTGTCTAAGCATTAAAGAATTCTAAGTTTGGTGTCTTGCATGTTTTCTTTGCATTAAAAATTTTTTCAAAAATATGTTCTTGATGTTCATCATGATCTTCATAGTGTTCTTGGTGTTCATCTTGACATTCATAGTGTTCTTGCATGCATCCCTTGTTTTGATTCAAAAATAAAAGAGAAAAACATGAAAATGATGTTTTTAATTTTTCTCTCTCATCATTAAAAATTAAAAAAAAATAAAAAAAATATCTTTCCATTTTTCTCTCATCAAATTCAAAAATTTGGATTGACTTTTTCAAAAATTTTAAAAATCAAGTTGTTTCTTATAAGTCAAATCAAACTTTCAATTTGAAAATCTTATCTTTTTCAAAATCTTTTTCAAAAATCAAATCTTTTTCAAAAATAAAATCTTTCTTAGTTATTTTCGAAAATTCTAAAAAAATATTTTTCAAAAATATTTTTCTTATTTTTATACCAAATTTTCGAAAATAACATCATCAATTAATGTTTTGATTCAAAAATTTCAAGTTTGTTACTTACTTGTTAAGAAAGATTCAAACTTTGAGTTCTAGAATCACATCTTGTTATTTCTTGTGAATCAAGTCATTAATTGAGATTTTAAAAATCAAATCTTTTTCAAAAACTAATTTCAATCATATCTTTTCAAAATATCTTCTTATCATATCATTTTCAAAAATTTGATTTCAAAATATCTTTTCTAACTTCCTAACTTATCTTTTCAAAATTTGTTTCAACTAACTAACTAACTTTTTGTTTGTTTCTTATCTTTTTCAAAACCACCTAACTAACTCTCTCTCTCTAATTTTCAAAAATATCTTCCCTCTTTTTCAAAATTTCTTTTTAATTAACTAATTATTTTTATTTTTGATTTCAAAATTTTTCAAAAATTACTAACCTTTTTCAAAAACTATTTTCGAAAATCACTAACCCTTTTTCAAAAATTATTTTCGAAAATTCTCCCTCTCCCATCTTATTCTATTTATTTATTCATCTACTAAAATCTCATCTCACATCTATACCCTCCTCACAGTTGTGTTTCCTCCATTACATTACATTCTTTGTCTCCCTCTTTTCTCCCACTCACAAAGGGACCCCTATACTGTGGTATAAAGGATCTCTATTATTATTATTTTTCTGTGCCCTCTTCTTTGTCATATGAGCAGGAGCAAGGACAAGAATATTCTTGTTGAAACAGATCCAGAACCTGAAAGGATTCTGAAGAAAAAATTAAGAGAAGCTAAATTACAACGATCCAGAGATAACCTTTCAAAAATTTTCGAACAGGAAGAGGAGATGGCAGCCGAAAATAATAATAATGCAAGGAGGATGCTTGGTGACTTTACTGCACCTAATTCCAAATTACATGGAAGAAGCATCTCCATTCCTGCCATTGGAGCAAACAACTTTGAGCTGAAACCTAAACCTTATGGAAATACCTATAACTCATCATGGAGAAATCATCCAAGTTTCTCATGGAAGGATCAAAAGCCTCAACAAGGCTTTAATAATGGTGGAAGAAACAGG
>NC_029792.2:89570476-89633161 GCF_000816755.2 Arachis ipaensis | reverse complement strand
CTGGCGCTGAACGCCCAGAACAAGCATGGTTCTGGCGTTCAATGCCAGAAATGGCAACAAATGGGCGTTGAACGCCTAAAATGGGCGCCAACCTGGCGCTGAACACCCAGAGTTGTGTGCAAAGGCATTTTACATGCCTAATTGGTGCAGGGATGCAAATCCTTGACACCCCAGGATCTGTGGACCCCACAGGATCACCCCAGGATCTGTGGACCCCACAGGATCACCTCAGGATCTGTGGACCCCACAGGATCCCCACCTACCTCTGCTCACTTCTTCTCACCACTCTCTTTCACACAACCCCATGAACACTCTTCCCCAAAAAAACCCTTCACCAATCACCTCAATTTCTCTTCCCCATCACCTCTTCACCACTCACATCCATCCACTCTTCCCCATAAACCTACCCCATAAACTCCACCTACCTTCAAAATTCAAAACCAATTTCCCACCCAAACCCACCCATATGGCCGAAACCTTGCCCCCCCTCCCTTCCCTATATAAAGCCCTCCATTCTTCATCAAATTCACACAACACACCCCTTCTTGGCCGAAACACTTCCCACTCTCCCTCTCCTTCATTTCTTCTTCTTCTTCATCTATTCTTTCTTTTATTGCTCGAGGGCGAGAAAAATTCTAAGTTTGGTGTGGTAAAAGCATAAGCTTTTTGTTTTTCTATTACCATTGATGGCACCTAAGACCGGAGAATCCTCTAGAAAGGGGAAAGGGAAGACAAAAGCTTCCACATCCGAGTCATGGGAGATGGAAAGGTTCATCTCCAAAGCCCATCAAGACCACTTCTATGATGTTGTGGCCAAGAAGAAGGTGATCCCTGAGGTCCCTTTCAAACTCAAAAGAAATGAGTATCCAGAGATCCGACATGAAATTCAAAGAAGAGGTTGGGAAGTTCTAACAAATCCCATCCAACAAGTCCGCATCCTAATGGTTCAAGAGTTCTATGCCAATGCATGGATCACCAAGAACCATGATCAAAGTAAGAACCTGGATCCAAAAAACTATGTTACAATGGTTCGGGGGAAATACTTAGATTTTAGTCCGGAGAATGTGAGGTTGGCGTTTAACTTGCCCATGATGCAAGGAGATGAACGCCCCTACACTCGAAGAGTCAACTTTAGGGCCTAAAGGAATAAAATCCTGGTCTAAGCGGCTAAACCAAGCTGTCCCTACCATGTGCTTGTGGCGTGTAGGTGTCAAGTGAAAACTTGAGACTGAGCGGTTAAAGTCAAGGTCCAAAGCAAAAAAAAAAAAAGAAAAAAAAAAAGAGAGTGTGCTTAAGAACCCTGGACACCTCTAATTGGGGACTTTAGCAAAGCTGAGTCACAATCTGAAAAGGTTCACCCAATTATGTGTCTGTGGCATTTATGTATCCAGTGGTAATACTGGAAAACAAAGTGCCTAGGGCCACGGCCAAGACTCATAAAGAAGCTGTGTTCAAGAATCATCATACTGAACTATGAGAGTCAATAACACTATCTGAACTCTGAGTTCCTATAGATGCCAATCATTCTGAACCTCCATGGATAAAGTGAGATGCCAAAACTATTCAAGAAGCAAAAAGCTATAAGTCCCGCTCATATGATTGAAGCTATGCTTCATTGATAGTTTGGAATTTATAGTATATTCTCTTCTTTTTATCCTATTTGATTTTCAAGTTGCTTGGGGACAAGCAACATTTAAGTTTGGTGTTGTGATGAGCGGATAAGTTATACGCTTTTTGACATTGTTTTTAGTATGTTTTTAGTAGGATCTAGTTACTTTTAGGGATGTTTTCATTAGTGTTATCTGAAATTCCTACCAATGATTTACATAAGTACCTCTATCCCTATTCTATTATTTATTTTCGAAAACCCATTACTGTTTTATATCCGCCTGATTGAGATTTACAAGGTGACCATAGCATGCTTCATACCGACAATCTCCGTGGGATTTGACCCTTACTCACGTAAGGTATTACTTGGACGACCCAGTGCACTTGCTGGTTAGTTATGCGAAGTTGTGAAGATATGTTTAGACCATGGCCCTATGTATCCGTTTTTGGTGCCATTGCCAGGGAATCAATTTCGAACAACAATTCACAACCTGAGTAGCAATTTCGCATACCAGAATCATACGGCAACCAGAAGGTGGTAGGGCACGCTCCTTCGGAATATTTTCCTCTGAAAGGAGAAGGTGGTAGGGCACTGATGAGCGAATAATTTATACGCTTTTTGGCATTGTTTTTAGTATGTTTTTAGTAGAATCTAGTTACTTTTAGGGATGTTTTCATTAGTTTTTATGTTAAATTCACATTTCTGGACTTTACTATGAGTTTGTCGGGGATTGTTTGAGTTTTCGGCAAGCTTTTGGTCCGGTAACATCAGTGCCAATTTTGATCCGGCAACAACACCAAGTTTTTGGCGCCGTTGCCGGGGATTGTTCGAGTTTGGACAACTGACGGTTCATCTTGTTGCTTAGATTGGGTAATTTTCTTCTTATTTTCAAAAAGTTTCAAAAAAAAATTTTTCAAAAATCTTTCAAAAATTTTCTCCGTTGTTTTCGAAAAAAATTAAAAAAAAAAATGTTTTCAAAAATATATTTTTCTTCAGAATTTTTAAGAATGAATTCTAGTGTTTCATAAAGCATGTTGAAGCCTGGCTGGCTGTAAAGCCATGTCTAATTCTTTTAGACTGAGGCTTCCACTTATAAGTATATGAAGTTGGATGAAGTTTCAGCTGTTGTATGCTTGATTTGTATCTTCTAAAGCTTGACTGGCTATTAAGCCATGTCTAACCCTCAGATTGGAGCTTTAGACTAAGATTGCAAGATTCCTGGAATTCATACTAAAAATTTTGGAATCCTTATTTTTCTTTTTCACATTAATTTTTGAAAAATCCAAAAAAAAAATTTAGAAAATCATAAAAATCAAAAGTATTTTTTTGTGTTTCTTGTTTGAGTCATGTGTCATGTTATAAGTTTGGTGTCAATTGCATATTCATCTTGCATTTTTCGAAAATTCATGCATTCATAGTATTCTTCATGATCTTCAAGTTGTTCTTGGTAAGTCTTCTTTTTTGATCTTGATGATTTCTTGTTTTGTGTCTTTTCTTATTTTACATATGCATTTTTCGTTTATTAGAGTCTAAACATGAAAGATTTCTAAGTTTGGTGTCTTGCATGTTTTCTTTGCATTAAAAAATGTGTTCTTGATGTTCATCATGATCTTCATAGTGTTCTTGGTGTTCATCTTGACATTCATAGCATTCTTGCATGCATTCATTGTTTTGATCCATAACTTTCATGCATTGCATCAGTTTTCTTGTTTTTCTCTCTCATCATAAAAATTCAAAAATAAAAAAATATCTTTCCCTTTTTCTCTCTTAAAATTTCAAAAATTAGATTTGACTTTTTCAAAAATTTTTAAAATCTAGTTATTTTTATGAGTTAAATCAAATTTTCAATTTAAAAAAATCTTATCTTTTTCAAAATCTTTTTCAAAAATCAAATCTTTTTTCAATTTTTTTTAGTTATTTTTGAAAATTTCAAAAATATTTTTCAAAAATCTTTTTCTTAATTTTACATCATATTTTCGAAAATAACATCATCAATTAATGTTTTGATTCAAAAATTTCAAGTTTGTTACTTACTTGTTAAGAAAGATTCAAACTTTAAGTTCTAGAATCATATCTTGTGATTTCTTGTGAATCAAGTCATTAATTGAGATTTTAAAAATCAAATCTTTTTCAAAAAAACTAATTTCTATCATATCTTTTCAAAAATATCTTCTTATCTTACCTTTTTCAAAAAAGTGATTGCAAAATATCTTTTCTAACTTCCTGACTTCTTATCTTTTCAAAATTTGTTTCAACTAACTAACTAACTTTTTGTTTGTTTCTTACCTTTTTCAAAACTACCTAACTAACTCTCTCTCTCTAATTTTCGAAAAAAATCTTCCCTCTTTTTCAAAATTTCTTTTTAATTAGACTAAGTATTTTATTTGAATTTTCGAAAAACTACTAACCTTTTTCAAAAACTATTTTCGAAAATCACTAACTCTTTTTCAAAAATTATTTTCGAAAATTCTCTCCTCCTCTCATCCCCTTCTATTTATTTATTCATCTACTAACACTTCTCTTCATCTCATATCTCTGCTCATATCATCACCTTTGTGTTTGGATTCTTCATTCTTCTTCACCCCTATTCCTTTTCTTCTTCTACTAACAATAAGGAACCTCTTTACTATGACATAGAGGATTCCTCTTCTCTTATTTTTCTCTTCTCTTTCTTATGAGCAGGGACAAAGAAAAAGGCATTCTTGTTGAAGCTGATCCAGAACCTGAAAGGACTCTGAAGATGATGAACGTGACAATCATCATCATTCCCTATGAACGCGTGCCTGACAACCACTTTCGTTCTACATTAGATTGAATAAGTATCTCTTAGATCTCTTAATTAGAATCTTCGTGGTATAAGCTAGATTGATGGCGGTATTCCTGAGAGTCCGGAAAGTCTAAACCTTGTCCGTGGTATTCCGAGTAGGACTCTGGGATTGAATGACTGTGACGAACTCCAAACTCGCGAGTGTTGGGCATAGTGACAGACGCAAAAGGATAGTAAATTCTATTCCAGTATGATCGAGAACCTCCAAGATGATTAGCCATGCAGTGACAGCGCATCAAACCATTTTCACAGAGAGGAATAGGATGCAACCAATGACAAGGGTGATGCCTCCAGACGATTAGCCGTGCTGTGACAGAGCATTTGGACCATTTTCCCGAGAGGATTGAAATTAGCCATTGGCACCGGTGACATCCTTACACAAAGCCAGCCATAGAAAGGAGTAAGACTGATTGGATGAAGACAGCAGGAAAGCAGAGGTTCAGAGGAATGAATGCATCTCCATATGCTTATCTGAAATTCTCACCAATGATTTACATAAGTATTTCTATCCTTATTTTAGTATTAATTTCGAAAACTCCATAACTATTTTATATCCGCTGACTGAGATTTACAAGGTGACCATAGCTTGCTTCATACCAACAATCTCCATGGGATCGACCCTTACTCACGTAAGGTTTATTACTTGGACGACCCAGTGCACTTGCTGGTTAGTTATGCGAAGTTGTGAAGATATGTTTAGACCATGGTTCTGTGCATCCGTTTTTGGTGCCATCGCCAGGGAATCAATTTCGAACAATAATTCACAACCTGAGTAACAATTTCGCATACCAGGCACTCATCCCTCGTTATTATTCCTCCTTATGCGCAATAGAGAGACTAATCCAGGAGTTGTCAACCGGATTTTCTATTGGGCTTGCCACTATAACCGACATGTGATATCACAGCCAATAGGGCAGACAATCATCATGTGCATCTTTTATATGGTTGTTTGCTTTGTTTAATTGGGTTTGCCTAATTGTATAACATGCATATTTGCTTCTTGATCTACTTGTTGTATATGAATATTATCTGTGTTTTACTTGGTTGCATTATTTGTGATTGTCTGGTGCTGAGAATGTTAGGTAGGCAGTGGCGATGGGATCACATGGAGGTTAGGTTGGCGAAGGCTGTGGGATACAGCGGTGTGATTAGTATTAGTTAGAATTCCCCTAAGTTTAGATAACCCGATTTATATTTTATGTTCTTTATATATTTATTTATGTTGTTCTAAGCTTGAAAATCTGTATGTGATGTGAAGTTCTAGGATTGCCTTCGGCGTCCCAGAGCCTTACATCTTACATCATTGGGCACTGTTACAATACTGAGAACCTCCGGTTCTCATTCCATAAGTTGTTGTTGTTTTTCAGATGCAGGTTGCAACCCACCTCGGTGAGTTGCCTGGAAGGTGACAGAAGCAGAGGATCCAGATACCTATTGAGTCCTTTGATTTGTTTTGCTATACATCTCTCACTTTTGTATTTTGTTCTGCCTAGAGGCTTGTATTTGAGAGAACAAAATTGTATAAGCTGTTTTTAACTCTGTCTGGTTCTGTTTGTCTGTATATATGACTAGCCGGCTTAAACTCCGTGAGCCGTGGCTAGATCTCTATGATATTACACTACTATCTTTTGATATATCTTGTCTATATCTTGTGCCTTAAGTTAGTAGCTTCTCTAGTACGTTTTGCACTTTTGAAATCCTATTTTTGAGCTATATCCTTCATCGGGCTTCTAGATTATACTATTCTTTTTATATATCTATTATATATGAGGTTAGAACTGTCGTAATCTCTGATTAACCTTTAATTTACGACGCGAGGTAAAGCTTAGGCTAATTAGGGTGTTACACCTATAGCCAAAACTATTTATGAATATTGGTAACAAAAAAGGCAAAAAAGAGAAATGATTTTGACACAACATTTTCAGGTATTGTTAAAAGTTACCTATCTTTACCAAACTGTTTTTGTGACTTAATATAAGAAAAGAATGGGGAAAGGGAAGGAAAGAAAAGGGAATGGAAGGGGAAGAGAGGTTAATACTACAATTGTATAGGGAGCCATTGCTTAGTCAATGCATGTAATGCATTTGTAGTGTTGAATAACTATGTCATTGATCTATATTCTTGCATACTTTTTGGGTCTTAAAGAGTGGGTCTGTCTTTGTATCCAGCCAATATTTCTAAGTTTAGCATTTTTTTTAATTGACCTTGAGATATGACTGCATGATGTAATATTGCCAATTTTTAAATGATCCTATTTATTTGAAAGATTTTGGATTTATTTTCAAAATTGATTGGCTTAAAATTGGGTCATGGTGTGTATAATTTACATTTTGCTTTCTCATGATTATCTGATTTCTTCTGGACATATGGTAGATTTGATGTGTGTGCTTAATTATGATTTGGTTGAAAATTTATATCTAAACTTTAATTCTCTTCAGTCATCTCAATGGAAAAGATAGCAATAATTGAGAGAGTGGGAAATAACCATAAGCAAGAATAACCTTCCTAATTCTAATGGTTTCCTAGACAGTTTTGTAGTTTTGGAGAAGAAACTTATATTGATTTGTTATTACTTAGTATTTGTAATAAATCGTACTCAAATAATATAAGGGATAAAAACAAGAGTAAATATTATTTGCTGGCTTTAATTTTGTTTTTGGAATTACCTGATTTTTTTTCATTGGTCCATTTATATAAGTTGTTGAATTGGCCTCTCTTCCTTAATTAATTTTTTAAAATTTAAACATGATTTTCAAGGTGTTGATAATTTGTGTTTTGTTATTTTTCAACTATTTCTATTTAATGCTATATTTACACACCCTTCCAAAAATAACTAATTCAAAGCAAGCATTAGATTCATCCTTCGGTGATTATATGCTAATATGTGCAAAAAAAATTTATCCTTTCGTGGTTTTTAGTGAGAGTAACACTGTAACAATCTCGCATACTCATTTCATCTCATTAAAAATAAATTATATAGATTAAAATATGTAATTCTGTTTCTTATTATTGTTACCAATTTTATTGTTGGACAATGCAAATTGAAGACAGTTGTAAAATCTTTTTAACTAATAATTTAGGACACATTTTGTTTTTGTAACTATAAAATTAGAAGAAAGACTTATTAAAATGGTTGATGGTGTGAAAGGTACGGCTTATGGTTTCTGGTCCCGCAAGTCAAAGTGAAAGTGGTCTTGTGGTAGAAAGTTAGTGATCTAACTCTCTACTTTTAGAATTCTTATTTCATAGAGATTTTTTATTTTAGTTTCTTTTGATCACCCTTCTTTTAATTTCTTTTTAATTATTGTTTTGTCTAGCTGGAGTTGGATACTAACATTTTTTTTTTGGTTTTGTATGGAGAGTAATGGAGCATTTTCTATTGACATGAAATTTTGTTCATCCTTTTGGCCTTAATGCTTATGCTGTCTAGATTTTATTTTTCTGGGTGGCCGATGACGCTTATTTAATTATTTTATCTTTCAGTTGGAGATGAGTCATGATGTGATTACTACGTGCATTATGTTCAACATTGTCTTAGTAATTTTTTTCAAAGTTCTTATCAAGTGTTTTGCTTATCTAGATCTGCGACTTCATGACCAACTTTTGTAGTATGAGTTAGTCTATGATTAATTTTTAAAATTGTGCTCCCTGTAAGATCTCGGATTTTTACAAAATTAAATAATAAATTTGTTTATGATTTATTATATTTAATTAAAATTATATTTTAAAAAAATTACATATAAATTAAGCAATTTCTTATTTATGATTTAAAACTTTAGTAATTAAATAATAATAAGAATTTTATATGCTTTAAGTTGAATAATTAGGTTTTTAACTTTATTTCATGATTATAAAGGAAATTGATTTTTATTATCGCTAATTATTGAATTTGAGTATTTATTTGAAAATAAATTTTAAGTTAATAATTAAATAGTATTTTTATAGATATTATTATTATTGAAATAAATTTGGTTTTAAATTATTACTCTACCCTCTTAATTTTATTGAAATTATCGAATTATCCCGAAATCCGATTACACAAAAAACCCTAATTAAGACAATAATCCCTAATTCCTTCTAATCTAATCCTAGCCACCCTTGTTTCCCCTTTCTAACAAAACATACGGCAGCAACAGTAGAAAACAAAGAAAGAAAGAAATGGTGAGGGTAGAGAGGAAGAGATCTGAGGGAAAAAGGGAGATCGGGAAGAAGGGGGACCGCGTGCAGTCGTCACCGCCGCGTCGCTGCTCCGTCCCCATCGCACCGCACTGATGTGTATTTTTGGAAAACGAATTCCAAGCACACAAATCTAACCGGCAAGTGTACCGGATCGCATCAAGTAATAATAACTCACATGAGTGAGGTCGATCCCACAGGGATTGAAGGATTGAGCAATTTTAGTTTAGTGGTTGATTTAGTCAAGCGAATCAAGTGTTGATTTGAGTGGTTTGTAATTGACAGAAGCTAAATTTCATGAATTATAAAGGGAGAGGGAGGAATTGCAGTAAATTAAAGAGAACAAAAAGTAAAAGTGCTGAATCTTAAAGAACAAGTGATTTAAATTGCAGAAGCTTAGATTGCAAGAAATGTAAATGACTGAATCTTAAAGTGCAAGAAAGGTAAATTGCTTGAATTATAAAAGGAATTGAGAGCTGGGGTTGCAGAATTTAAACAAGCAGAAGTAAAAGACAAATTAACAGAGAAGTAGAAGATGAATTGAATTGAAGTAGATCTTAAATAGAAAAGTAAAAATGCTTGAAGAATTAAAACAGAAAGTAAATGTAGCTTAATTGCAGAAGTTAAAAGAGAAATTGAAGATCTCAGGAGTGGAAGAGACTAGAAAAAAAGTCTAGATCTCAAATCCTTCCTTGATCCAACAAGAACAATTGCAAAAGAAAATGGAAAAGTAAATTGCAGAAAAAGTAGAAGATGAAAGCAGTAAACATAATTTGGAATGTAAATCACAATTCTTAGAATTATGCAGAAAGATAAACAAAGAGATCTCAAGGTGAGATTGAAATAGAATTTCTTCAATTCTCCACCCAAGATCCAAGACAAGAAGTAAAGAGTGCTCAAGCAAGAACAAGGAAGAAGAGAGATCAATTCTCCTTCCAAATTCTCCAAGATCCGAAATTCAAAGAAAAACTCTAAAAATTACAAAAATGAAAATTCTCAAAGAAGCAAAAAGGTCCTCTCTAAATCAAACTAGCTTCTATTTATACACTTTCTATTTTTTGGATTTTAGAATTTGGAGTGGGCTTTTTAGTTTGGTGAAGAATTGAATTTAAATTGAATTTTGGTCCAAATTTATCCCATGAGTGTTTGCTCCCAGTGGAGTGCTCTGCTCCTAGTGAGAGCGAAGCATCAATGCTTGTCTTTGGCCCTTGGTGGCATGCCAAGTTTGGGTGCATCAGGATAGCGCTCTGCTCTCCTTGAGAGCGCAGCATCAATGCTGCCTTGGTGTGTCTTGTGTGCACCAATCCTCCCTGGGCCGTGTCAAGTTGCTAACAAGCAAGGAAAGTAGCGCTCAGGCATCAAGGAGTAAGGAGAGTAGCGCTCTGCTCTTGGTAAGAGCGCAGCACTCCTTTTGCTTGGGTGAGATTCCAAGTTCGAACCATGGTGGAGATATTTGGACCAATTTCTTTTGTGAAGCAAAGAGAGGTAGTGCCTTGCTTTGAGTGAAAGGCCTCAAGTTCGAATCCTAGTGAAGCCATGTTGGCTTATTTTCCTTGCAAGTTGTGTAAGTAGCGCTCCTTGTTGTTTGAGTGAGGCTCCCACTTCGATTCCTAGTGAATGCATTTTGAGGAGCCAATTTTCCTTATGCCCATCAATATAAGGTAGCGCTCAGTTAAGTAGAACAATTAAGCGCCCCTTGCCCCCTTGGAGTAGCTCCTTCTTGTTATCCCTTTGGTTCAAGGTTCAAGTCTTGTGGGATGCATTTTGGCCAAGTTTGGCTTATTTTCCTTTGTGAGTAGCGCCTCTTCCTCCCTCTTGGTCATGGGTTCGAACCTTGTAGCTTTCACTAACAAACTTTGTCTTTGAATTTATTTTTGAGTGAAGCCCGATAATGCTCTTGACTGAGCTCTTAGAGAGAGCATCGTGGCTTTTTTCCTTCATTGTGCCACACTTCCTTGTTTCTTTTCCCACGCTTTTCTCTTCCTTGGGTTACGCTTCTTAGGCTACGCTTTCTTGTTTTCTTCTTTTCTTCACCTACAAGTAATCAAAACAACCAATCAAAGTATCACCAAATTCACAAGGTTTATAAATCATCCAAAAACCAATTAAATTTAACTTAAACATCATGATTTACTGTCAATTAAATGGTGGTTAATTGATTCAAGGAAACCATGCAATTCCACTCCAAATTACTTACTTACAATCCAAGAAAGTGCATAAACCCAACGAAACAAGTGAAAAATGCTTGAAAAGTTAGCATAAGATGACTTGTCATCATAACACCAAACTTAAAACTTGCTTGTCCCCAAGCAAGCATTAAACATAAGAGAAAATGAAATGGAATAGAGAAGTATGCATGTCCTTATTTTAGCAAATAGTTGAACTTGGTTCATGGGGTTTTATGCAGATCAATAGTGGCTCATTTATTACTTGCTGCTAAATAAACAATGTTTCCTCAAGGGTTCACTAAGGTTGCTGCTACAATGTCTTACTTTTTGCTTGCTTCCCTTGCTAGCTTTTCCTTCTTTCTTTTGCTTAGAGAGCTTATTACTTATTGAAGGCTTGGTGGCAAATGTTGCAGCAGCCTTTGGCTTAATTGTACTCAACATTCCTTCACCATAGACACATGGCTCACCTTTTTCTTCCTAGGATTATTGGTGCCCAGCATCTCTTTGGATAACTAAGTGTTTTGTAGCTAGGTTGCTCTTTATTGTGGACTTTCAGTTGGCAATCCCAAATCAGTTGATCTAAGTGGCCAAGTTTTGAAATACTCCTTAGAACTTACTTGTCCAAGCATATCCTAGTACAAAAACACCACAGGCATATGTCCTAGGGTCCAAGCTATTGATGTCTAGCCTTATTATTTGTTTCTTTGCCACTTCTTGGCTTTTTTTTTCTTTTTCTTTTGTTTTGATACTTTTTCCAGGGACTTTCATTAATTGAAAGCATTATAGCAACAAACTAGCTTAGGCTTCAAAGAACATGTTATTATGCAGCATTTATTTTGTGAGCTTAACAATTGAATCAAATACATACCACCACTAACTTTCATCCTAACTTTTGCAACATTGAACAATTACTTTTCTAAATCAAACATTTTTTCTTTTATTCAAACAGCAAGGGGAACAAAATAAAGTTCAAGTTAATGATGGATGACAAAAATTATGCAGATCCAAGTATTTCTCAGCAAATATTTTCACTTGCATATAATGGAACACTTCAGCAAGACATATAAGAATTTCCAATTTAACTATTCCTCAGCAACAGGGATTAGGTGCAAATACAACCTGTTGGGTTACAGCTTTTCCTTCTTCCTTCTGTTGTGTCCCTTTTGAGTCATAATGCAGACTTTCTTCAAATGTTGGCCATTTTCCTGCATGATTCTTAAAATTTGCTTGCTTCTCAAGCCCTTTAGGCAACTGGTTAGTATGCAAAGCTTATTTGTGGGCTTTTGAACTTACTTTGGTGTGCGAACACCAAACTTAGTCCCTTGCCAATGCTTCTTATGCAACAAATTAACCATATGTAAGACCCTTTTGTCTTTGCTAAAGGTAATAGAACCAAAAACTAGGAAACAGCAGATTGGTTAACTAGTTTATCTAAATGCTTGAAGCTAGCATTATGGAGAAGGTGAGAATGTGTTTTATGATGAGATTTTTGGTGGAACACCAAACTTAGAATCCTTCATTCTCCCTTAGATTATTTTGGTGTGCAACACCAAACTTAGCTTCTTGCAATATAGATAAAACTAATTAACCTTTTTATTGAAATAGCTATGAAAAGAAAATTACCTCAGGTTGGGTTGCCTCCCAACAAGCGTTTCTTTATTGTCACTAGCTTGACATCTTGTTCTTTGATCATGGAGGCTGAAAAGCATAGTGCCTTAGCTTTTCTCCTCTTACTGTGAACTTTCTTCCGGTCTCCTCTTTGATGATTTCTAGGTGTTCAAGTGAAAGGATCCGGTTCACAGTATAGTACTCAGATAATTATGGAGACGCCTTCATTGGTTGGGTGTTCAACATCACTTTATCCCCTGGTGAGAAGCATTCAGTGGGGATTTTCTTGTTTCTCCACCCTTTTGGCCTCTTCTTCTTCTCTTCTTTCTCCGGAGATAATTCATGCCTTGGTGGTTCTTTATCTGGAGTGTTGAGGTTCTCATCTGGGGGTTTTAGATCTAGTTCCTCCTTGAATTCTTTGGTCTGTTGCACCATCTCTACTTCTTTCAAGCATGGATTTAGAAGTCTTGGAGTTAACTCATTGAATGCCTCCTTCAAGCTTTGATCCCTGGCCTTATCCTTCATATAATCTTCTTCTTGAGTGGGCTCATGCAAGGTTTTAAAAACATGGAATGCTAGGTGCTCATCATGCACTCTCAGCAACAATTTCCCTTTTTCAACATCTATCAATACTCTGCCCTTAGCTAGGAAGGGCCTCCCCAGGATGATGGGAGTGTTAGGGTCCTCTTCTATATCTGAGATAACAAAGTCAGCAGGGAGAAAGAATTTTCTCACTTTTACCAACACATTCTCCACAACTTCCAGTGCTTGCTTAATGGATTTGTCAGCCATTTGGAGAACTATTCGTGTGGACTTCAGCTCAGAAATTTGAAGTTTCCTCATTAGAGACAAAGGCATCAAGTTTATGCTTGCACCGAGGTCACAGAATGACTTCTCAATTGTTATGTTTCCTATGGTGCAAGGTATGTAAAAACTCCCAGGATCATCTTTCTTCTCTGGTAACTCTCTTTGGAGGATAGCACTACATTCCTTTGTCATCTCAACAATCTGTCCTTCCTTCAGGGATCTTTTCTTTGTGAGTACTTCTTTCATAAATTTGGCATATAATGGCATCCGTTCAAGTGCTTCTAAGAAAGGAATATTGATGCTGAGAGTCTTGAATATATCCAGGAATTTTGAGTATTGCTTATCCTCGTTTTCTTTCCGAAACCTTTGAGGGTATGGAAGTTTGGGGACATATGATTTCACCCCTTCCTTCTTCTCTTGTAGCTGTGACTCAAGGATGTTTTTATCTCTCTTTGAGCTTTTTGCATTCTTGGTCTTTCTATCCACTTCACTTTTCTCTTCTGTCTCTTCTTGTGGAACTTCTCTGTTGTGTTCTTCTTGATTGATGGCTTCCTTCTCCCTAGTCTCCTCACTTTCCACTACGATTGCTTTGCACTCCTCCCACTTTGTAGCTTTTCCTTTGTCTCTTTCAGTGACATTGGGGAAGGTAATTGCTCTCTTCTCACCCATTTCTGCAATTCGTTTAGCCATTTGTTTCATATGCCTCTCAAGATTTCTGATTGAAGCTTCTTGGTTTTTACTTGTTGTGGCTTGATCTTGTCTTGCCATCTCTTGATTTTTCATGAGTTTCTCCATTAATATCTCTAGACTAGAGATTCTTTGAGAGTCTGGATTTGGTTGTGATTGTGTGAGATGAGATGGTTGTTGCTGAAGATTGTTTGAATTATTTACGGGGATATTTTGTGGATAGAATGTGGATGTGGAAAAGTTATTCTGGTGGTTTTGTGAGTTGTTATGGGGTTGGTGATATGTGTTTTGTGAGTTTTTGAATTTCTTAGTATTATTGGATGAATGGTTATGGTTGTTTGTGTTGCTGAGGCTGCCAGAGTTGAAGTCCCTTTGTCATTGATTCTGATGCTCACCCTACCTTGAATTAGACTGAGTCTTCCAGTGTGTCTTGTGTGCATCACCATAAAAATTGTGTTGAAATGAACTTGAAGTGTTATTCTTGTATTGCACCTTCTCAGGGCTTTGTTGCTCATAATTGAATGTCCCAAAACTTTCTTCAGGTTGATTCCACCCATGTGAGGTTTGAGATTGGCCTTGTATATTTACTACAGAAATTTGCAGTCCATCAATTTTCTTGGCCATCTGCTCAAACTGTTGTTGAATCTATGATGACAAGTCATCTTAGCCTAGTTTCACTAGCCTTTTTCTTTGTTTTTATTAGGTTTTATATACTTTCTTGTATTGTAAGTAAGTAATTTGGAGTGAAAATTCATGACTTCTTTGAATCAAACAACCACCATTTATTTGATGCTAAATCATGAGGTTGAAGCCAAATTTAATTGATTTTTAATGATTTATAAGCCTTGTGAATTTAGTGATACTTTGATTGGTTGTTTTGATTACTTGTAGGTGAAGAAAGAAGAAAAGAAGAAAAGCGTGGCTTAAGAAACGTGCCCAAGGAAGAAAAAGCGTGGCAACATCAAGGAAGAAGGAAAGCTAAGTTTGGGAAATGAACTGAGCTTCACAAGGAATGAAAGGAGAAGGCAAGGTACAAAGCTAAGTTCAAATAGTTAACTGAGCACTAAAGAAAGCAAGGAAATGGCATAAAGCTCAGTTAACTAAGTGAGCTTTATCGGGAACCTCTCCAAATTAATTCAAGATGAAATCCCATGAGTGAAGCCACCAAGTTTCGAACTCATGAGCTAAAGGAAGCACGGAACGCTCCTTGCAATGAAAATGAGAAGAAAATAGCCAAAATGCCTCCTCTATGGTTCGAACTTGGAATCACACGCTACTCCTTGCAAGGGAAATCAAGAAGAAATAGCTAAAATACTTGGGCCAAGTTTCGAACTTGGGAACTCTTTGAGAAGCAAGGGAGGAGCGTCCAACCCTTCCAAGAAAAATAGCTTCGACTTGCTCCCTCTAGGATTCGAACTTAGGAATTCTTGGAGACATAAGGAAGGAGCACCCACTCTTCCAAAGAAAATTGCTCCAAACTTCCTCCACCAAGTGTTGAACCTGGGACCTTGAGGTTGAAAACAAGGCGCCACCAAGGAAAGCTCAGTTGGTTTTTCCAACTGAGCACTACCTCCCCAAGCTCCCCACACTTTGGCGCACAACTTTGCAAACCAAGGGGGCTGTGACAAGCAATTTGGCGCAACAAGGAGCAAGCCTAGCACACCATGACACAGCCTAGAGCTCAGTTCAAAATTCCAACTGAGCTCTAGTGTCAAGCAACACACCAAGGCTGGGACGCACACCACACTTGACACGGGCAGCACGCTTGAGTGCTCAGTTGGTTTTTCTAACTGAGCTTACCCCTAGGAGTTGAAACCTTGGGCTGAAAATTGAATTAAAAATCCATCTTAATTCATTTCTTCACCAAATCAAAAGCCCACCCAAATTCCAAAATCCAAGAATAGAAAGTGTATAAATAGGAGTTAGTTTGATGTAATTAGAACTTTTTGACACCTCTAGACTTTACTTTGAATTTTCCTTTTAATTGTCATTTTCATTTTTTTGAAGCTTTTTACTTCTGAATTTAGATCTTAGAGAATTAGGAAGGAGAATTGATCTCTCTTCTTCCTTGTTCTTGCTTGAGCACTCTTTTATTTTCTTGCTTTGGATCTTGGGTAGAGAATTGAAGAACTTCTGTTTCAATCTCACCTTGAGATCTTGTTTAATTTTTCTGCACAATTGAATTTCACTTTCTGTTTACTTTACTGCTTCATCTTTTAATCTTTCTGCAATTTACTTTTCTCCATTTCTTTTGCAATTGTTCTTGTTGGATCAAGGAAGGATTTGAGATCTAGACTTGTTATCTAGTCTCTTCCACTCCTGAGATCTTGAACCACCTTTTAAATTGCTGTAAATTAAGCATTGCTTTTCTGTCTTTAAAATTCTTCAAGGCATTTTACTCTTCTGTTTGAGATCCATTCCAATTCAATTTATCTTTTGCTTTGCTGTTTGATGCAATTTAATTCTGCTCGTTTAAATTCTGCAATCCCAATTCCCAATTCCTTTTATGATTCAAGCAATTTACATTTCTTGCACTTTAAGCTTCAGCCATTTACATTTCTTGCAATCTAAGTTTTGGCAATTTACATTACTTGCACTTTAAGATTCTACACTTTTACTTTCCTGCTCTTTAATTCACTGCATTTTCCCCTCTCCCTTTACATTTCAAGCAATTTAGCTACTGCAAATTACAAACCACTCAACCAATACTTGATTCGCTTGACTAAATCAACCACTAAACTAAAATTGCTCAATCCTTCAATCCCTGTGGGATCGACCTCACTCATGTGAGTTATTATTACTTGATGCGAGTCGGTCCACTTGCCGGTGAGTTTTGTGTTGGATCGTTTTCCACACATCAAGTTTTTGGCGCCGTTGCCGGGGATTGAAATAGATTGACAATGATTAAGTGAGGTGGAGACCTAGATTAAGCACTTTTTCTTATCTGTTTCTTTATTTTTCTTACTAACCCACTAACTGTTTGAATTTTTGCTTGAGCTAACTAAAACTTCACTTTAGCAATAGAGTGAAGTTTTCTTGGTTTCTCTGGCTTCGTGTGAGTCTCATGCTTTAGCTTGTTGAATACACGAGAGAAGCAATTTTCTTCCACTAATCTTTCAAGTTCATCAACTGTTTGACACGTTGTGTCAACTAATCCTCTAATCATATTCTGGCATGAATATACTTTATCTTCATTTGGACCGTTTGTGATTGTGCATATCATGGAGGGGAACTCAACGAATTCCAGTAATCGTGGGAGTAATGTCCCCAACTTAGATGATAATGCAACCCATAACTTGAAGCACCCACTCGTCACCATGAACGACATTGCTCAATGGTTTAAAGCTTTCCCACATGGAAGCATCATCGGATGGGAAGAACTAATGAGTGAACTCCTAGCCAAGCTGAAACCACTCCAGGAAATTGGTGAGCTAGAGACAGAAGTGCAACCATCCACACAAGAGAAAGGAGTGATGGACATTGAAGGTGTGAGTGTCATTATGGCCCAAAATAAATAGATACACCAACAACTTTAACAACAATTGGAGCTGATAGTCAGAAAAATTGATTGGCTACAAGTTGCTGCAATAAATACTCACAACTTACTTAAAAAGTCACATGATGGGAATCAACCTGAAAGAGGTTTTGGAGCAATTAACTATGAGCAACAAAGTCATGAGCGACCACACTCTCTAAACAGCTCCTCAAGCATGTTCCAACACAGGTCTCAGAATGACGTGTATAGCCCACCCTGGAGGACTCATTTCAACTGGAGGGGGGTCGAACACCAAAATCAAAGACCAAGGGACTTCAATTGCAACAACCCAAACTTCAAAAATCAGCATAAAAACCACCCTCACAACAACAACCATCATGTACCACCCCAATGCATACACTTCCAACCCCATCCTACCTCACAACTCGCCCAAAACGACTCTCATCAACCATCACAGTTGACACAACCACGACCAATTCTAAACTTTCAAAGAATATATATTCTAGAAATGATGATGGAGAGATTCATGAAAGCTCAAGAGATGGCAATAATAGAGTAGGAAGAAGCAAGGAAAAATCAAGAAATGATAAGCAGAAACCAAGAAGCCTCACTCAGAAAAATTGAGAGGAGAATGGAACAACTGGCTAAGCACCTTGCAGAAACAAGCGAGCGGATGGTAAATATGTCCCTCAAGACCACTGAAGATGACCCAAAGAACAGCGAAAAAGCTGCTAGGTTGAAAAAAGGGAAAGCAGTCATGGAGGAAAGTGAGAAGGCTACGAGAAGGGAATCAATCATCCAAGAAAAGCATCACAGAAAGATTTCACAAGAAGAAACAGAGGAAAGGAAGCCCATAATGAGAGGAGGAAACCAAAGGCAATAGAACTTTCAACTCCCATGATCAACAGCACAGAGGATGTCAAGCTAGTGACAATAAAAGAGCGCTTGTTGGGAGGAAACCCAACCTGAAGTAACTTTCTTTTCATAGCTATTTCAATAAAAAGGTTAATTAGTTTATCTATATTGCAAGAAGCTAAGTTTGGTGTTGTACACCAAAACAATCTAAGGGAGAATGAAGGATTCTAAGTTTGGTGTTCCACCAAAATCCCATCATAAAACATATTCTCACCTTCTGCATAATGCTAGCTTCAAGCATTTAGATAAACTAGTTAATTATTCTACTGTTTCCTAGTTTTCATTTTTATTGCTTTTGAAAAAGGAAAAAAAAGAGTTTCACACATGGTTAATCTGATGCATGAGAACTATTGGCAAGGTACTAAGTTTGGTGTTCTCACACCAAAGTATGTTCAAAGGCCCACAAATAGATCTTGCATGCTAACCATTTTTCAAGTGCTTGGGGAACAAGTAACTTTCAATATCACTGCAGAGCACCATACAAACTTTTGGAAAGATTAAGCATCATCAATCAAAGAGGTGAAAGAGGAATGTGAAGACCAGCAATGATGATGATGAGGAGGAGGACAACAAGTAAATTCCAAAAGGTTGTATTGTTCAGTGATTATTTTATATCAGATACTACTATGATTGAAAGTGATATAATACCCCTGCCTGTCTGCATAGTATAGTTTTTCTGTAATTCAATAATTAAGATGCTTGATTATTCACAACACTACACTTTTCAAACTTGTGTGCACTCAAGATTTCAAAAAAAAAAGGCACCACATGATAGTTCTTTGAAAAGAAGGATTGAGGAATTAAACAATTTTTGAGGCAAGCAAAAGATTAGGAGAAGTGGTGGTTCTGGTTGTGTGATTATGCATTGAGGTTGCATGCTTATGAAAACTTGCATGGGAGCTTATAGGCAGAACAGAGAGTTCAAAGAAGTATTGTGGAGATTTTCGAACATTTATTGATCCAAGAAGCAGCAAACAAAAAAATAAATAAAGAAGATATAAAAACAAAGAGAACATGGCCCAAGGCTCTGAGCATCAATTACTAGGCAGAAAAGAAGAAAGAAACAAGAACTCAAAGAGTTATTATCCTAGTAAATGCTTGTGGTCGAACTATGTCAAAGAGAGAGGCTTGAGCAAGTAAATCCTAAGGGGTGCTTCAACACCTAATACCTTAAAACCAACTGGTTTAGGAGTATTGATTGAAAGCTTATCTAAAGAGCCGCTTTGAGACATGACACTTAGAGTCAAGCAAGTTTTAAGTTTGGTGTTGTGATGACAAGTCATCTTAGCCTAGTTTCACTAGCCTTTTTCTTTGTTTTTATTAGGTTTTATACACTTTCTTGTGTTATAAGTAAGTAATTTGGAGTGAAAATGCATGACTTCTTTGAATCAAACAACCACCATTTATTTGATGCTAAATCATGAGGTTGAAGCCAAATTTAATTGATTTTTAATGATTTCTAAGCCTTGTGAATTTAGTGATACTTTGATTGGTTGTTTTGATTACTTGTAGGTGAAGAAAGAAGAAAAGAAGAAAAGTGTGGCTTAAGAAACGTGCCCAAGGAAGAAAAAGCGTGGCAACGTCAAGGGAGAAGGAAAGCTAAGTTTGGAAAATGAACTGAGCTTCACAAGGAATGAAAGGAAAAGGCAAGGTACAAAGCTAAGTTTAAATAGTTAACTGAGCACTAAATAAAGCAAGGAAATGGCATAAAGCTCAGTTAACTAAGTGAGCTTTATCGGGAACCTCTCCAAATTAATTCAAGATGAAATTCCATGAGTGAAGCCACCAAGTTTCGAACTCATGAGCTAAAGGAAGCAAGGAACGCTCCTTGCAATGAAAATGAGAAGAAAATAGCCAAAATGCCTCCTCCATGGTTTGAACTTGGAATCACACGCTACTCCTTCCAAGGGAAATCAAGAAGAAATAGCTAAAATGCTTGGGCCAAGTTTCGAACTTGAGAACTCTTTGAGAAGCAAGGGAGGAGTGTTCAACCCTTCCAAGAAAAATAGCCTCCACTTGCTCCCTCTAGGATTCGAACTTGGGAATTCTTGGAGACATAAGGAAGGAGCACCCACTCTTCCAAAGAAAATTGCTCCAAACTTCCTCCACCAAGTGTTGAACCTGGGACCTTGAGGCTGAAAACAAGGCGCCACCAAGGAAAGCTCAGTTGGTTTTTCCAACTGAGCACTACCTCCCCAAGCTCCCCACACTTTGGCGCACAACTTTGCAAACCAAGGGGGCTGTGACAAGCAATTTGGCGCAACAAGGAGCAAGCCTAGCGCACCATGACACGGCCTAGAGCTCAGTTCAAAATTCCAACTGAGCTCTAGTGTCAAGCAACACACCAAGGCTGGGACGCGCACCACACTTGACACGGGCAGCACACTTGAGTGCTCAGTTGGTTTTTCCAACTGAGCTTACCCCTGGGAGTTGAAACCTTGGGCTGAAAATTGAATTAAAAATCCAACTTAATTCATTTCTTCACCAAATCAAAAGCCCACCCAAATTCCAAAATCCAAGAATAGAAAGTGTATAAATAGGAGTTAGTTTGATGTAATTAGAACCTTTTGACACCTCTAGACTTTACTTTAAATTTTCCTTTTAATTGTCATTTTCATTTTTTTGAAGCTTTTTACTTCTGAATTTAGATCTTAGAGAATTGGGAAGGAGAATTGATCTCTCTTCTTCCTTGTTCTTACTTGAGCACTCTTTTATTTTCTTGCTTTGGATCTTGGGTGGAGAATTGAAGAACTTCTGTTTCAATCTCACCTTGAGATCTTGTTTAATTTTTCTGCACAATTGAATTTCACTTTCTGTTTACTTTACTGCTTCATCTTTTAATCTTTCTGCAATTTACTTTTCTCCATTTCTCTTGCAATTGTTCTTGTTGGATCAAGGAAGGATTTGAGATCTAGACTTGTTATCTAGTCTCTTCCACTCCTGAGATCTTGAACCACCTTTTAAATTGCTGCAAATTAAGCATTGCTTTTCTGTCTTTAAAATTCTTCAAGGCATTTTACTCTTCTGTTTGAGATCCATTCCAATTCAATTTATCTTTTGCTTTGCTGTTTGATGCAATTTAATTCTGCTCGTTTAAATTCTTCAATCCCAATTCCCAATTCCTTTTATGATTCAAGCAATTTACATTTCTTACACTTTAAGCTTCAGCCGTTTACATTTCTTGCAATCTAAGTTTCGGCAATTTACATTACTTACACTTTAAGATTCTGCACTTTTACTTTCCTGCTCTTTAATTCACTGCAATTTCCCCTCTCCCTTTACATTTCAAGCAATTTAGCTACTGCAAATTACAAACCACTCAACCAATACTTGATTCGCTTGACTAAATCAACCACTAAACTAAAATTGCTCAATCTTTCAATCCCTGTGGGATCGACCTCACTCATGTGAGTTATTATTACTTGATGCGACCCGGTCCACTTGCCGGTGAGTTTTGTGTTGGATCGTTTTCCACACATCAATCTACTGCTGAATTATCTTGTTTTGAGCTAGGATGGTGTGCACTCCTTCCAATTCTAGCACTGCTTTCCTTTCTGATGGTTGGCGTTGTCTTTGATGAGTAAAGAAGTATTGATTGTTTGCCACCATATCAATGAGGTTCTGAGCTTCTTTAGCTGTCTTCATGAGTTGCATTGAGCCTCCTGCTGAGTAGTCAAGTGCCTCTTGAGCTTTCATTGTCAGTCCTTCATTGAAATTTTGGAGTTTATCCCCCATTAAACATCTCTGGTAGACACTTCCTGAGTATAGCTTTGTATCTCTCCCATGCTTCATACAATGACTCTCCATCCATCTGAGTAAATGTTTGGACCTTTGTTTTGAGCCTGATGATCCTTTGGGGAGGATAAAACTTGGCTAAGAACTTGCTCACTAGATAGCTTTCATTGTCAGTCCTTCATTGAAATTTTGGAGTTTATCCCCCATTAAACATCTCTGGTAGACACTTCCTGAGTATAGCTTTGTATCTCTCCCATGCTTCATACAATGACTCTCCATCCATCTGAGTAAATGTTTGGACCTTTGTTTTGAGCCTGATGATCCTTTGGGGAGGATAAAACTTGGCTAAGAACTTGCTCACTAGATCCTCCCAATTGTTGATGATTTCTCTTGGAAATGACTCCAACCATTGAGTAGCTTTGTCCCTCAGGGAAAATGGAAACAGCAACAATTTGTAACTGTCAGGATGCACACCATTGGTCTTTACTGTGTCATATATCCTCAGGAAGGTGGATAGGTGCTGGTTTGGATCTTCCAAGGGGCCTCCTCCATAAGAACAGTTGTTCTGCACCAAGGTGATGAGTTGGGGCTTCAATTCAAAATTATTTGCATCGACATTTGGGGTAAGGATACTACTCCCACAATGTCTTGGATTAGCAAATGTATATGAAGCCAATACTCTCCTTTGGGGCTGACCATTATCGTTGACCACTCCCACTTGTGGATTTGTTGGATTTTCCTCCATTTCTTGGTTCTCTTCTCAACCTCCAAAGTGTTTCAGGATCAAAAGGTGTGGATTCATCGCTTCTTCCTCCTGACATAAACACAGAACCAGGAACCAAAATTAAACACTCTATTGCTAGAGTGAAGTTAGTGTTAGCTTAAGCAAAAATTCAAACAGTTAGTATGCTTAGTAAAAAGAAAAAGAAAAAATGCTTAATCTAGACCACCACCTTACTTAATCATTGTCAATCTAATCAATCCCCGGCAACGGCACCAAAAACATGATGTGTATTTTTGGAAAACGAATTCCAAGCACACAAATCTAACCGGCAAGTGTACCGGGTCGCATCAAGTAATAATAACTCACATGAGTGAGGTCGATCCCACAGGGATTGAAGGATTGAGCAATTTTAGTTTAGTGGTTGATTTAGTCAAGCGAATCAAGTGTTGATTTGAGTGGTTTGTAATTGACAGAAGCTAAATTTCATGAATTATAAAGGGAGAGGGAGGAATTGCAGTAAATTAAAGAGAACAGAAAGTAAAAGTGTTGAATCTTAAAGAACAAGTAATTTAAATTGCAGAAGCTTAAATTGCAAGAAATGTAAATGACTGAATCTTAAAGTGCAAGAAAGGTAAATTGCTTGAATTATAAAAGGAATTGGGAGCTGGGGTTGCAGAATTTAAACATGCAGAAGTAAGACAAATTAACAGAGAAGTAGAAGATGAATTGAATTGAAGTAGATCTCAAACAGAAAAGTAAAAATGCTTGAAGAATTAAAACAGAAAGTAAATGTAGCTTAATTGCAGAAGTTAAAAGAGAAATTAAAGATCTCAGGAGTGGAAGAGACTAGAAAACAAGTCTAGATCTCAAATCCTTCCTTGATCCAACAAGAACAATTGCAAAAGAAAATTGAAAAGTAAATTGCAGAAGAAGTAGAAGATGAAAGCAGTAAACAGAATTTGGAATGTAAATCACAGTTCTTAGAATTATGCAGAAAGATAAATAAAGAGATCTCAAGGTGAGATTGAAACAGAATTTCTTCAATTCTCCACCCAAGATCCAAGACAAGAAGTAAAGAGTGCTCAAGCAAGAACAAGGAAGAAGAGAGATCAATTCTCCTTCCAAATTCTCCAAGATCCAAAATTCAAAGAAAAACTCTAAAAATTACAAAAATGAAAATTCTCAAAGAAGTAAAAAGGTCCTCTCTAAATCAAACTAGCTTCTATTTATACACTTTCTATTTTTTAGATTTTAGAATTTGGAGTGGGCTTTTTAGTTTGGTGAAGAATTGAATTTAAATTGAATTTTGGTCTAATTTTAGCCCATGAGTGTTTGCTCCCAGTGGAGTGCTCTGCTCCTAGTGAGAGCGGAGCATCAATGCTTGTCCTTGGCCCTTGGTGGCGTGCCAAGTTTGGGTGCATCAGGATAGCGCTCTGCTCTCCTTGAGAGCGTAGCATCAATGCTGCCTTGGTGTGTCTTGTGCGCACCAATCCTCCCTGGGCCGTGTCAAGTTGCTAACAAGCAAGGAAAGTAGCGCTCAGGCATCAAGGAGTAAGGAGAGTAGCGCTCTGCTCTTGGTAAGAACGCAGCAGTCCTTTTGCTTGGGTGAGGTTCCAAGTTCGAACCATGGTGGAGACATTTGGACCAATTTCTTTTGTGAAGCAAAGAGAGGTAGTGCCTTGCTTTGAGTGGAACGCCTCAAGTTCGAATCCTAGTGAAGCCATGTTGGCTTATTTTCCTTGCAAGTAGTGTAAGTAGCACTCCTTGTTGTTTGAGCGAGGCTCCCACTTCGATTCCCAGTGAATGCTTTTTGAGGAGCCAATTTTTCTTCTGCCCATCAATATTAGGTAGCGCTCAGTTAAGTAGAACAACTGAGCGCCCCTTGCCCCCTTGGAGTAGTGCCTTCTTATTATCCCTTTGGTTCAAGGTTCAAGTCTTGGAGGATGAATTTTGGCCAATTTTGGCTTATTTTCCTTTGTGAGTAGCGCCTCTTCCTCCCTCTTGGTCATGGGTTCGAACCTTGTAGCTTTCACTAGCAAACTTTGTCTTTGAATTTATTTTTGAGTGAAGCCCGATAATGCTCTTGACAAGAGCGGAGCATTATGCTTCTCCCCTTTCTTTCTTGGTTCAAAATTGTGCTCCGCTCTCAAGGGGAGCGTAGCATCCAAACCTTTCTTCCTTGGTTCATTGTTGTGCTCCCTTGGAGAGCACTGAGCTCTTGGTGAGAGCATCGTGGCTTTCTTCCTTCATTGTGCCACACTTCCTTGTTTCTTTTCCCACGCTTTTCTCTTCCTTGGGTTACGCTTCTTAGGCTATGCTTTCTTGTTTTCTTCTTTTCTTCACCTACAAATAATCAAAACAATCAATCAAAGTATCACCAAATTCACAAGGTTTATAAATCATCCAAAAACCAATTAAATTTAACTTAAACCTCATGATTTAGTGTCAATTAAATGGTGGTTGATTGATTCAAGGAAACCATGCAATTCCACTCCAAATTACTTACTTACAATGCAAGAAAGTGCATAAAACCCAGTGAAACAAGAGCTGTCACATCGCCTGCACCGCCGCACCCTGTCTGCGTTGCCATTGCCGATTGGTGGAGGGAGAGGATGCGCGAGGAAGAGAGGGACGTGGCAGTCTCGTCGACGTCAGATCCTTCACCGCCATGCCTTTCCCCCATCGCCAATCTATCTCGTCAATGGAGATTCCGTTGCCGAGCTGCTGCATAATCGCTACCGCCATTGGGTTTTCCAGGAAAAGGAGCGCGAATAGGAGTGAAAGAAAAGGTATGTTGCTGTCGCGGGTGTCGCTGCCAAAGGAAGAGTAAGCCTCGCCGCTGCTCTGACCGTCGAGAAACACTGCCGGAGTAGGCTGTTGGAACTGCAATTACTCTATTCCTTGGTTTTTCTCTGAGTACAGTAAGCTATCTTGCTTTGAAAACCTCTTTTATCGCTTTTCCGTTATATATTACTGATGTTTCTGCGGCGTTTTTGCTATAGGGTTGAATTACAGTGATTGTATGTTGTGTTTAGCATTGTCGATGTCGCGGAAAAAATGAAATGGAGCTGCTTTTGCTGCAGGACGAGAGAAAAAGATGTTTTGCGCGTTTTATAGCTTTTGAGTTCGGCTTGTCGAGGTAGGAGTTTTCTTAAATTTTATTTTACTTTATAGAGTTGTTATAAATAGATATTAAAGTGAGAAACATATGTCTGTGATTATGATTGTCTTATAAATGTAGTTGTTTGCTGGACTGAATGACTGATTGCTTGATTGCTTGAGTGGTGTGTGATTGTTGAAAAGAAATTAGTTTGAAAAGTTATTTAGTTGATTATTACGAAAGGTGGTTTTTCTTGGTTTTGAAGTTATTTTGATAATGTAAATGAATCGGCTTTGAAAATTAATTGGGATATGAAAATGAATTAATTTTGGAAGCGGTTTAATTTTGAATTAGTTTGATTTTATAAATGATTAAATATTTGAGCTGGTTTAATTTTGAAAAAGATTTATCATTGGAAATGGTTGGATTTAAAAATAATTTGATATTAGAACTGGTTGAATTTTGGAAAATGATTGAGATTTAGAAATGGTTGAGAAAGGGTTTGAGGAATGTTTGGATGGGACCCGAAATGTGTGGCAGAGTCCGAGTTTTAGAGGAGATGCTACCAAAATTTTATAAAATTGGAAGTTTTGTTTGAAGTAATTATTTAAAAAGGTTTGGTTTTAAACATTATATGTTTTAAGATTGATTTATTTAGCAAAGAAAGAATTATGAATTATTCATATAGCTTATGAATTTGAATTATCTAAGACACGAGTCTCCCTGGGAAAACACAGTGGCTTGCCATCACCTGCTACAGGTTGAGACTCGATACTCTATTGACCCTACTACGTAAGGATGACCGAGCACTTATAAATTCCCGGGAATGGTACCCCCATTGAGTGATTTCATATATATATGAGTAAAACCTATGCATAGACTCATGGGGATGCGCATCGAGGGACAGTCCAAGGGTTTAGCAAACCGGACTTGTCGGGTTGGCTGTATAACCGACAGATGAGCTCATTAGCCATAGGACAGACATGTATCATATGCATTTGTATGCTTTGGTTGGGTTTCAATTTGTTTTGGTTTTCCTAATTGTTAAACTGTTATTAACTGCTATCTGAACTATTTGCTGTAACTGCTACCTAAACCTGTGCTTTCCTTGTCTGTTTTGCTTGTGTTTGTCCTGGTGTGCTACTTTTGAGAATGGGCTTTGGTGCTAAATTGATGATTGTGTTGATTTATTGCGTGACTGGTTTCTGATTAAGATTTTCTTAGAAGAAAAGAAAGGTTTTAGATTTCTGGATATTTAACTATTGATTTTCGAAAAGGGTTTTTGGATGACTAGTTGTTGGTTTTTAAAAGATTCAAAGGACGAATAATAATCACTGAGCTTAAAAATAGATTTCTCTTTAAATATCTTATTATGACAATTCTGAAACTCTGTAATGAGACCGTGCGGTTAGGTTCTCACCCCCCTACAGCTTTATCTTTTTAGGAGACGGATGAAAGAGCTCACGAAGAGTTGTATTGCGTTTCGCTTAGTCGATAATGCTATTTAGTTTTTACTTACTTACCCCTCGCCATCAATATTATATTATGTAAGAGGGATAGGAGTTGTATGATTTGTATGTATATAATATGTATAGGTTACTTGAGTAAGAAGTGTTGTACATGTATATGCTTGTTTTGTTTTATTTAAAAAGTATTCTTTTTCCGGTTTTCAAAAAGAACAGTGATACGATTTCGAGTCAAAGGCTCCTATTTTATTATTAAATATATGAAGTCGTCGTAATACTTCTTGCTATCATAGTAGCGGAGCCAGAAGCGTGATATTCTGATAGTGACGGTGTTACATTATGGTATCAGAGCAGTTCATCCTGATTAGAGCCTTGGGAATGGACTGATTATGCTTCATTGCATATTCTGCGTGTCTGTCATGTTGTAGATCTTGTTCAGTTAACAATAATTAGAGCTTTATGCACATGACTGCCTATTGATTAACGCTGTTAGCTTATCGTTGCATATCTATTGATATTAAGTCTGGCCAACTTAATGTTGATGGCTGATGTGTACGGAGAAGTTAATAGGTTATTATAGGCGAACTAGAAATTGATAAGTAATGGGTAATGCGAGTCACGTGGTATGGGGATGCTAGATATCACTTTTCGCGTTTGGTTTCGACTTATGAAGTTCCTTGACTCGAATTCCTTCCTTGAACTATGATTTAACCATTTTCTGACCATATTTTATTATTCATCCATAACCTTGCTTGATTGTATTCTTGAGAGTTTGCTTGCGTTTTAAAAAAAATAAAAATAAAAAATAAAATAAAATAAAAATACATATATAAATATTTATCTTTATTATTAATTATACTCTTCTTCATGAATCTTGTGCTCATTGATCTAATCTTGAACCTATTTTGGTGTGATGCATAATTCCTTACAGTCTAATTTTAAAATTCTTGTTTTGGGATTGAAAAAGTTTAGAATTGACTATTTTTTCTGTCTAATTCTATTCCACAATCATCCTTCGAACTTTTGATGAGACCCCTTTTAATTTAGCATATACTTCCCGACATGAATTCAAAAAAGAAAAATTTTTCTTTATATGCTTAGATCTGTTTGTCTGTAATGTTTCACTTATTCTTTTATAGATATGTGAAAACAATTTCTACCTTAGATTTCCTTCTTTGACTACAACTCGATTTACTTTCAACTTTTTCACAATTTTTATACGTATTCTTATGTGATTTCGCACCTGAGTATGTTTCAAGACTTTGGAGGAAATATTTTTGCTCACAGCTTAATTAAGTTCTATTTTATAAACCTTGCATATCTTATTTTAATTTGAGTTGTTTTGATGCAATACTTTTAGTATTTCTTTCAAAAAAAAAAGTGAATTCATTCCTTTTTGAGTTTATCCATTCCTTGTGAACAATTGATGGCGGAAAAATCGTCGATAAAGAATTTCACAAAATTGATCACGTTGTAAGTATAGATCTAAACCGACAATTAAACCTCAATCAAATTTAAATAGTTTGTCACTTAAGCAAACCTAATAAAAATCAACCGAAGTATTTAACCTCGGGTCGTCTCTCAAGAAATTGCAGGGAAGTGTAGTTATTATTGGTTATGGGAAAGTATCTTTTTGGGTTTTTAAATGTTGAACAAGGAATTTAAATGACACGGAAATAAACCAACAATTAAGAAAAGTCTTAGCAAGGATTGATAATCGGAATTCCTATCCTCATTATCAGTGTCAATTGTGATAGTAATTGTAAATTGCACTCACTTAGTTAACCTCTAACAAATGAAGAAAAGTCAAGTGAGCAACAATTAACTTAAGTCCACAAGTCCTAATCAAAGATTAGAGTTAGTGAGCTCAAGCCAAGTAGCAACTTTCAAACACCAATCAACAAAAGACCTTTGATAATTCAAGAGTCTCCAAATAATCAATCCAAGTTAAGAATGTAAAAAGCTAAATTAAAATCCAAGCAAGCACTTCATCAAACACTTGGTGGGCGCAAAATAAAAGCATAGAAAAACAATAGAGAATGTAAAATCTAAAATCAACAATTGCAAGCATTGATGCCAAGGCATCTTAGCCTAGTTTTACTAGTCTTTTTCCTTTGTTTTTAATAGTTTTTATACACTTTCTTGAGTTACAAGTAAGCCATTTGGGTAGAAATTCATGTGTATTTGGATTCAATCAACCATGAGTAAATTAATACATTTTCATGAGGTTTTATGCTATAATTGCTTATATGTCAAGGATGAGAAGAAGTCTCATGATTTTAGCATAGCTTTGATGCATTTGTTGATTGATGACAGGTGACCAAAAGGTTTGGAGGAAGGTTGAAGAAAGAGGATGGCAGTAATGGAAATGAAGGCAGCAAAGCCACCCTGGGAAGAGCTCACGTTTGTGCCAACGTTTGCCTCAAACGTGAGGTCAAACATTGGCTTAAGAAGAAACCTGGAGGAAGCCAAAGTTTGCACCAACGTTTCCCTCAAACTTGAGGTCAAACGTTAGCTCAAAAATTAACCCAGGAGAAGCCAACATTTGCGCCAACGTTTGCCTCAAACTTGAGGTCAAACGTTGGCTCAAAAATACACCCAGGAGAAGCCAAAGTTTGCGCCAACGTTTGCCTCAAACTTGAGGTCAAACGTTGGCTCAAAAATTAACCCTGGAGGAAGCAACATTTGCACCAACGTTTGCCTCAAACTTGAGGTCAAACGTTGGCACAATAACACACCCAGGAGGACTAATGTTTGCGCCAAGTTTGCCTCAAACGTGAGGTCAAACGTTGGCTGCAAAAATTGCCTTGGATGGAGCACGTTTGAGCTCACGTTTGACATCAAACGTGAACTCAAACGTGAGTGACAAAAAAGCACCGTTCTGCATAATGCTAACACGCAAATGTTTGAGTCAATGTTTGCTTCAAACGTTGACTCAAACGTGAATGCTCCAAAGTCCAAATTGCAAACGGATTTCTTCTCAAGTCCAAGAGCAATCAACTGAGGCTATCTTCAATCCAATTCCATCAAGGCCAAGGCCCAAATTCAAGGCTTAATAATCATTAGAAGGAAATGTATAAATAGAAGTTAGTTTGATTTAGAAGGGACCGGAATTTTTACTTTGAACGTTTTTACCTCTTTTAGAAATTTTCATTCTGTAACTTTGATTTTGGATCTTGGGGAATTGGGAGGAGAATTGAGTTCTCTTCCTCTCTAGGTTTTCTGTTTTCTTTTCTGTAAAGCTTGCTTGAGTCTTGGGTGTGGAGAATTGAGGAAATTCTGTCTCAATCTCATCTTGAGATCTCTTTGTTCCTTTCCCTGCATAATTCAGAATTTAGTGATTTGAATTCAAGTTTCTTTACTGTTTGATCTTTAATTTGTTTGCAATTGTTCTTTGAGTTGGATCAAGGAAGGCAGTGAGATCTAGACTTAGTTCTCTAGTCTCTTGACCCCTGAGATCTTGCATTTTCCTTTTAGCTCATCTACTGAATGCTTCTTGAAGCTGATTTACTTTTCTGTTTGAAATCTATCTCAATTCACTTCATCATCTACTCTTCTGTTTATTGCAATTTATTTTTGCTTGTTTAATTTCTGCACTCCCAATCCCCAAATCCTTTTATTATTCAAGCCATTTTCATTTCTTGCATTTTAAGTTTCAGTTATTTACATTTCTTGCAATTTAAGTTTCTGTAATTTACATTACTTGCACTTTAAGATTCAGCTCTTTTAATTCTTCTGCACTTTAAATTCTTGTCAATTATCCCTCTCCCTTTAATTTCATGCAATTTAGCTTCTGTTGGATACAAATCACTCAAATCAACTCTTGCTCGCTTGACTAAATCAATCACCTAACTAAAATTGCTCAATCCTTCAATCCCTGTGGGATCGACCTCACTCACGTGAGTTATTATTACTTGATGCGACCCGATACACTTGCCGGTGAGTTTTGTGTTGGATCGTATTCCACACATCAAGTTTTTGGCGCCGTTGCCGGGGATTGATTAGGTTGACAATGATTAAGTGAGGTGGTGATCTATATTAAGCAATTTTTCTTTATTTTTGACTAACACATTAACTGTTTGAATTTTTGCATAAGCTAACCTAAACTTCACTCTAGCAATGGATTGAAGTGTTACTATTTTTCTGGTTTTGTGTGATTTTTTTTGTTTTAGTTGTATGTCAGGAACAAGGGGAGCTATACCCACTTTTTGTGAATAAGACGAAAGAACCCTCAGGAGGTTAAGAAGAACAGAAAGAGGGAAAGGCATTGTTGGAGAAGAGGACTCAAAAGAAGAATTCTAAGACATGGAGGAACACTTAACAAACCCAACAAATCCAACAAATCCACCAGCAGGAGTAGCCAACAACTACAACAATCTACCACAGAGAAGAGTTTTGGCTTCCTATACATTTGCAAATCCTAGACATTGTGGGAGTAGCATTCTTACCCCAAATGTTAATACAAACAACTTTGAACTGAAGCCACAGCTCATCACCTTGGTTCAAAACAACTACTCCTATGGAGGAGGACCACTTGAAGATCCAAACCAACACTTATCCACCTTTCTGAGGATTTGTGATACTGTCAAAACCAATGGTGTACATCCTGACATTTACAAGCTGCTGTTATTTCTATTTTCCCTCAAAGACAAAGCTACTCAATGGTTGGAGTAATTCCCGAGAGATAGCATCAACAATTGGGAAGATCTAGTGAGCAAGTTCCTTGCCAAATTTTACCCGCCTCAGAGGATTATTAGATTGAAGACTGAAGTACAAACATTCACACAGATGGATACTGAACCCATCTATGAGGCATGAGAGAGATACAAGGCTCTAATCAGGAAGTGCCCGCCTGAAATGTTCAATGAATAGGACATATTGCAGAATTTTTATGAAGACTTGACATTGAAATCTCAGGAGGCTCTGGATCATTCAGCTGGAGGCTCTTTGCAACTCATGAAAACTACAGAGGAGGCCCAAAATCTCATTGATATAGTGGCTAACAACCAATATTTCTTTGCTCACCAAAGGCAACGCCAACCATCACAAAGGAAAGGAGTGATGGAGTTGGAGAGAGTGGACTCAATCCTAGCTCAAAACAAAATGATGCAGCAACAGATTCAACAACAATTTGAGCAAATGGCCAAGAGGATTGATAGCCTCCAAGTTGTAGCAGTAAATACAAGTCAGCCATCAACCACATGGGGGCAAGGTGAAGAAGCTTGTGAAGATCAACAGCAAGAATAAGTGAACTACATGCACAATCAAGGCTCTGGACACAATGAGGTTTATGGTGATACTTATAACCCATCCTGGAAGAACCACCCTAACCTCAAATGGGGAGACAATCACACTCAGACTCAATAGCCATGGCAAAGGAATTCAACCTAAAACAGTTGAAAAAACACAAACCACAACAACCAGCAGAATAACAACCAAAATACATACAAAAAACCCCAAAACACTTACCCCAACTCTAACCATCATCCATCCAATAATCAAACCACCAACCAAAACACTTACCATCAACCCTCAACACCCCACAACCAACCAATCTCACAAGACTCTCAGAGGATCACCAATTTGGTGATGTTAATGGAGAAAATAATGAAGCACCAAGAAATGACAACAAAGAACCAGGAAGCTTCCATGAAGAATATGGAGAGGCAGATTGGATAGCTTTCCAAGCAAATTGCTATTGAGAGACCATCAAGCTCACTACCAAGCGACACCATTCCTAATCCAAAAGAGGAGTGCAAAGCTATACAGCTAAGGAGTGGAAAGACATTGGTGGACAACAAAGAAGCAACCAAGAAGCCTAAGGAAAGCAACAAAGAACCAACAGAAAAAAAAGAGGCCGCCAACAAGGATGTGACAACAGGCAAGTAGGCTCAAGAAACGGAAGACCAACCACAAATCTCAAGAAAGGGGAAGGAAGCAATGGAAGAATCAACCAAGGACCACAGGTAGGGAGTGACTTTCACACCTCCATTGCCATATCCCCAAAGATTCAACAAGGAGACTAAAGACCAATACTTCCCTAAATTTCTTGAAGTCTTCAAGAAATTGGAGATAAACATTCCATTGGCTGAGGCACTAGAGCAGATGCCCCTATATGCAAAGTTCTTGAAAGAGCTTATCAACAAAAAGAGGAGTTGGCAGGAGAAGGAAATAGTGCTTCTCACTGAAGAATGTAGTGCTGTGATTCAAGGGGGTATTCCACCAAAGCTCAAAGATCCAGGAAATTTTGTAGTTTCATGTACCATAGGTAAGATGACTTTAGACAAAGCTCTCTGTGACCTTGGTGCTAGTATTAATCTGATGCCATTATCAATGATGAGAAAGCTTGCCATAGAAGAACTCAAACCTACTAGGATGTCTTTGGTAATGGCTGATAGATCAATCAAGACACCCAATGGAATTATGGAAAATCTCTTAGTAAATATGTGAGAGTTTATCTTCCCTGCAGATTTTGTGATTTTGGATACAGAAGAGGAAGAAAACAATTCAATCATTTTGGGAATTCCATTTCTAGCCACAGCCAGAGCCATTATTGACGTAGAGAAGGGAGAGATGATCTTCAGGGTGCACAATGAGCAAATGGTTATTAATGTCTTTAAATCAATACAACACCCCCCTGAACAAGAGAACTACAGGAAGGTGGATATGATAAAAAGTTTGATAGAGGAAATATTAGAGACCACCTGTCAAGAGCAACAGGAAAAAGAAGTGGAGGAGGAACAAGAAGAGGAAGTGGTAGAAATCTCCATTGAAGATAAGGAGAAGGAGAAGCCAAGACAAGAGTTGAAGCCCCTTCCCCCTCACCTCAAATACGTGTTTCTTGGAGAAGAAGAAACCCTGCCAGTGATTATTAACTCCTCCCTGAATGTGGAAGAAGAAGAAAGGTTGATTGAAGTGTTGAAAGCTCACAAAACAGCTTTGGGCTGGACAATTGAAGACATCAAAGGCATTAGCCCAGCCATCTGTATGCACAAAATTCTGTTGGAAGAAGAATCAAACCTGTAGTTTAACCCCAAAGAAGGCTTAACCCAGCCATGAAGGAGGTAGTTCAAAAAGAAGTCATGAAGCTATGGAATGCTGGGATAATCTTTCCAATCTCTGACAGCTCATGGGTGAACCCGGTTCAAGTTGTACCAAAAAAGGGAGGAATGACAGTCATCATCAATGAGAAGAATGAGTTAATTCCCACTAGGACAGTGACTGGGTGGAGAATGTGCATAGACTATAGGAGATTGAACGATGCTACAAGAAAAGATCACTTCCCTCTACCTTTCATTGATCAAATGTTGGAGAGATTAGCAGGCCATGCTTATTACTGCTTCCTAGATGGATATTCTGGGTACAATCAAATAGTTGGACCCCAAGGATCAAGAGAAGACTTCCTTCACATGTCCATTTGGAGTTTTCGCCTATAGGAGGATGCCCTTTGGGCTATGCAATGCCCCAGCCACCTTTCAAAGGTGTATGCTTTCCATTTTTCTGATATAGTGGAAAAATTTTTAGAAGTCTTCATGGATAATTTTTCTGTCTTTGTCAATTCATTTAACACTTATCTGCATCATTTAACTCTTGTTTTAAAAAGATGCCAAGAAATCAACCTAGTACTAAATTGGGAGAAATGTCATTTTATGGTTCCTGAAGGGATAGTTCTTGGGCATAAAGTGTCATGCAAAGGTATAGAAGTTGATAAAGCTAAAATAGAAATTATTGAAAAACTTCCTATACCTGTTAATGTGAAAGCAGTAAGGAGCTTTCTTGGGCATGCTGGCTTTTACAGGAGGTTCATCAAAGATTTTTCAAAAATAGCAAAACCATTGAGCAATTTGCTAATGCTTGACAGCCCTTTCATCTTTGATGACATTTGCAAACATGCATTTGAAACCTTAAAGGGAAAACTCATTACAGCACCAATTATCACACCCCCTGATTGGAAACTACCTTTTGAACTTATGTGTGATGCAAGTGACCTTGCTATTGGTGCTGTGTTGGGGCAAAAGAAAGACAAGCTACACCATGTCATATATTATGCCAGCAAAGTGTTAAATGAAACACAGAAAAATTATACCACCACTGAGAAAGAGCTTTTGGCAATTGTATATGCATTTGATAAGTTTAGACAATACTTAATTGGTTCAAAAGTTATAGTATATACTGACCATGCTGCTCTCAAGTATTTAATGTCTAAACAGGATTCAAAACCAAGGCTTATCAGGTAAGAGACAGAAAGGGAAGTGAGAATCAAGTAGCAAATCATTTATCAAGAGTGCCACAAGAAGCCAATCAGGATAGACCACAGCAAGTAAATGAGAATTTCCCTGATGAGCACCTTATTCAAGTTCAGCAAGCACCTTGGTTTGCTGACATAGCAAACTACAAAGTGAGAAGGAAGATACCTCAAGAATTTTCCAAGCAACAAGTGAAGAAACTAATCAATGAAGCAAGAAGGTTTTTGTGGGATGAACCTTTCTTATTCAAGAGATGCTCTGATGGAGTAATTAGGAAGTGTGTCCCTGAAAACGAAATGAGAGATATATTGTGGCATTGCCATGGTTCAGCCTATGGTGGACACTTTGGACCAGAAAGAACAGCTGCAAAGATACTGCAGAGCGGCTTTTATTGGCCAACTATCTTCAAGGATGCGAGAGAGTTTGTTCACCAGTGCAATGAATGCCAAAGAGCTGGAGGGTTGACAAGAAAGAATGAGATGCCTCAAAATTTCATTCTGGAAGTGGAGCTATTTGATCTATGGGGGATTGATTTCATGGGACCCTTTCCCCCTTCCTACTCTTTTAGATATATCTTGGTGGCAGTAGAGTATGTTTCAAAATGGGTAGAAGCCATAGCCATAACCACCTGTGATGCACAGATTGTCCTTCAATTCCTTAAGAAGCATATTTTCACTAGATATGGAGTACCCAAGGGTCTTATTAGTGATGGTGGTAGCCATTTCTGTAACAAAAAGATGGAGAAACTCCTCAACAAATATGGAGTGATTCATAAAGTAGCCACACCATACCACCCTCAGACTAACGGCCAGGCTGAATTAGCAAATAGGGAGTTGAAGAAGATCTTAGAGAAAACAGTAGGAAGCACAAGAAAAGACTGGGCTAGGAAGCTAGAAGATACACTCTGGGCATACAGGACAGCTTTCAAAACTCCCATTGGAAAATCCTCCTTTCAGCTGTTGTATGGCAAGTCTTGCCACCTCCCTGTAGAACTTGAACACAAAGCTTTCTGGGCTACTAAACTACTTAACCTTGACTCTCAGGCAGCAGAGGAGAAAAGGTTATTACAACTAAATGAGTTGGATGAATTTAGGCTAGAAGCCTATGAAAATGCTAAGATATACAAGGAAAAAGCTAAGAGGTGGCATGACAGGAAGATTTTAAAGAAGGAGTTCAAACCAGGATAGCAAGTGCTCTTGTATAACTCAAGGCTCAAAATTTTTCCTGGCAAACTTAGGTCTAAGTGGACTGGTCCATACTTGGTGACAAAGATTTTTCCTTATGGAAGTCTTGAAGTGCTAGATGAAGCAACAAAGAGACATTTCATAGCAAATGGTCACAGAGCAAAGCCTTACTTAAGAGGGCAATGGGACAAGGAAAAGAAAGTGCAAAATCTAAACTAAGCAAGCAGGAAGGATGTTAAGCTAGTGACAATAAAGAAGCGCTTGTTGGGAGGCAACCCAACCTGAGGTAGTTCACTTTTCATAGCTATTTCAATAAAAGGGTTAATTAAGTTTGGTGTTACATACCAAAATAAATTAAGGGAGAATGACGGATTCTAAGTTTGGTGTTCCACCAAAATCTCATTTAAAAGCACATTCTCACCTTCTGCATACATGGTTGCTAGCTCCGAGCAATCAGATAAACTAATTAACTAATTGTTTACTTTTTAGTTTTTCTAGTTATTATTACCTTTAGCGAAGACAAAAGGATTTGACATATAGCTAACCTGTTGCATCAGAGGCATTGGCAAGAAATTAAGTTTGGTGTTCCCACACCAAAATAAGTTTGAAAGCCGTCTTAAATTCATGTATATTAACCATATACTTAAGGGCTTGAGAAGCAAGCTACTTTTGAGAATTACGTAGGAAAATATTCAATCGGTGGAGGGAGCCTGCATCATTGTCCAAAGGAAATGCAACAAGGAGAGATAATGATGACAGAAAAAGAGCTGAGAAGACATTCCCAATAGGTTGTATTGATACTTAATCCTTGCTGCTTTGAAGTACTTTAATTTGGAAATTCCTATATGTCTTACTAAAGTATTCATTTGGTTGCAAGTGAAATTGTTTGTCAAGAATGCTGATCTGCATAATAATGTCATCCTTCATTACCTTAAATTTTGTTTTGTTTCCCCTGTGCCTTTTTAATTCAATAAAAGAGAAATGTTTGAATCAGGAAGTAAATATCCAATGTTGCAAAAGTAAGAATGAAAGTTAGTTGTGGTATTTGTTGATTTAATGCATGGCTCATGAAATAAATGCTGCATAATGATATGTTCTTTGGAGAAGAAGCTAATTGGCTGTTATAAAGGCTTGTATCATTAAAAATCCCTTGAAAACGAAATATAACAGAAAGAAAAAGAAAGAGAAAGAGCCAAGAGCGGCAAAGAAAACAAACAATAAGGCTAGGCACCAATAGCTTGGACCCTAGGACACATGCCTGTGGTATTTTTGTACTAGGATATGCTTGGACAAGTAAGTTCTGAGGAGTATTTCAAAATTTGGCCACTTAGATCAACTGATTTGAGATTGCCAACTGAAAGTCCACAATAAAGAGCAACCTAGCTACAAAACATTTAGTTATCCAAAGAGATGATGGGCATCAATGATCCTAAGAAGAAAAGGGTGAGCCATGTGTCTGTGGTGAATGAATGTTGAGCAAAATTAAGCCAAAGGCTGCTGCAACATTTGCCACCAAGCCTTCAAAGAACAATAAGCTCTCTGAGCAAAACAAAGAAGGAAAAGTTAGCAAGGGAACAAGCAAAAGTAAAGCCTTATAGCAGCAAGCTTAGTGAATCTTTGAGGAAACGTCTCTTATGTAACAGCAAACAATAAATGAACCACCATTGTCTGCATAAAAATCCCATGAACTGAATTCAACTATATGGTCAATAAGGATATGCACACTTCTCTGTTTCATGTCATTTTCTCTTATGTTTGATGCTTGCTTGGGGACAAGCAAGATTTAAGTTTGGTGTTGTGATGCCAAGGCATCTTAGCCTAGTTTTACTAGTCTTTTTCCTTTATTTTTAATAGATTTTATACACTTTCTTGAGTTACAAGTAAGTCATTTGGGTAGAAATTCATGTATATTTGGATTCAATCAACCATGAGTAAATTGATGCATTTTCATGAGGTTTTGTGCTATAATTGCTTATATGTCAAGGATGAGAAGAAGTCTCATGATTTTAGCATAGCTTTGATGCATTTGTTGATTGATGACAGGTGACCAAAAGGTTTGGAGGAAGGTTGAAGAAAGGGGATGGCAGCAATGGAAATAAAGGCAGCAAAGGCACCCTGGGAAGAGCTCACGTTTGTGCCAACATTTGCCTCAAACATGAGATCAAACGTTGGCTTAAGAAGAACCCTGGAGGAAGCCAACGTTTGCGCCAACGTTTGCCTCAAACTTGAGGTCAAACGTTGGCTCAAAAATTAACCCAGAAGAAGCCAACGTTTGCATCAAACTTGAGGTCAAACGTTGGCTCAAAAATACACCCAGGAGAAGCCAATATTTGCGCCAACGTTTGCCTCAAACTTGAGGTCAAACGTTGACTCAAAAATTAACCCTAGAGGAAGCAACGTTTGCACCAATGTTTGACCTCAAGTTTGAGGCAAACATTGGCACAATAACACACCAACGAGGACTAACGTTTGCGCCAACGTTTGCCTCAAACGTGAGGTCAAACGTTGGCAACAAAAATTGCCTTGGAGGGAGCACGTTTGAGCTCACATTTAACCTCAAACGTGAGTGACAGAAAAGCACCGTTCTGCATAATGCTAACATGCAAACGTTTGAGTCAATGTTTGCCTCAAATGTTGACTCAAACGTGAATGCTCTAAAGTCCAAATTGCAAATGGATTTCTTCTCATGTCCAAGAGCAATCAACTGAGGCTATCTTCAATCCAATTCCATCAAGGCCAAGGCCCAAATTCAAGGCTTAATGATTATTAGAAGGAAGTGTATAAATAGAAGTTAGTTTGATTTAGAAGGGACCAGAACTTTTACTTTGAACGTTTTTACCTCTTTTAGAAATTTTCATTCTGTAACTTTGATTTTGGATCTTGGAGAATTGGGAGGAGAATTGAGTTCTCTTCCTCTCTGGGTTTTCTTTTTTCTTTTCTGCAAAGCTTGCTTGAGTCTTGGGTGTGGAAAATTGAGGAAATTCTGTCTCAATCTCACCTTGAGATCTCTTTGTTCCTTTCCCTGCATAATTCAGAATTTAGTGATTTAAATTCAAGTTTCTTTACTGTTTGATCTTTATTTTGTTTGTAATTGTTCTTTGAGTTGGATCAAGGAAGGCAGTGAGATCTAGACTTAGTTCTCTAGTCTCTTGACACCTGAGATCTTGCATTTTCCTTTTAGCTCATCTGCTGAATGCTTCTTGAAGCTGATTTACTTTTCTGTTTGAAATCTATCTCAATTCACTTCATCATCTACTCTTCTGTTTGTTGCAATTTATTTTTGCTTGTTTAATTTCTGCACTCCCAGTCCCCAAATCCTTTTATTATTCAAGCTATTTAAATTTCTTGCATTTTAAGTTTCAGTTATTTACATTTCTTGCAATTTAAGTTTCTGCAATTTACATTACTTGTACTTTTAGATTCAGCTCTTTTAATTCTTCTGCACTTTAAATTCTTGTCAATTATCCCTCTCCCTTTAATTTCATGCAATTTAGCTTCTGTTGGATACAAATCACTCAAATAAACTCTTGTTCGCTTGACTAAATCAATCACCTAACTAAAATTGCTCAATCCTTCAATCCCTGTGGGATCGACCTCACTCATGTGAATTATTATTACTTGATGCGATCCGGTACACTTATCGGTGAGTTTTGTGTTGGATCGTTTTCCACACATCAAGCATCAATGATAACAAATAAAGGAAGAAGCAATAAACATGAAATACCTCAAATTGCGTTAAAAGGGGAAATCAAATCTAACATAAGAATTCATAAACTAAATTGGCAATATAAAGTAATCAACAAGGGAAATAAATAAACTAGAAAGCTCAAACAATCAAAAGTAGAAGAGAAACTAAATTGAAATAAGATAGAATTCAGAAATTGAAAAGGAATAAAACTAAGAATCCTAAAACCTAGAGAGAGGAGAGAGCCTCTTTCTCTAGAAAATTACATCTAAAACCTAAAATTATGTGAATGAATATTGTCTGATTGATTCCTTTACTCTACAGTCTCTAATCAGTGTTTTTCGGGCTTAAAACTGGGCCAAAAACAGCCCAGAAATTGCCCCCAGCATTTTCTGATACGTGCAACACATGTCTCTATCACACGAACGTGTCGCTGAACTTTCGCAAGGTCACACATCACTTGATCCACGCGTGCGCGTTGCCTAAATGTATGGCAACTATGGCAAATTATATATCATTTTGAAGCCCCAAATGTTAGATTTCCAACGCAACTAGAACCGCCTCATTTGGACCTCTGTAGCTCAAGTTATGATCGATTTAGTTTGCAGAGGTCAGGCTTGACAGCTTAGCAATTCCTTCAATTTCTTGTATTCCTTCCACTTTTGCGTGCTTCCTTTCCATCCTCTAAGCCATTCCTACCCTATAAACCCTGAAAACACTTAACAAACATATCAAGGCATCAAATGATAATAAGAAAGGATTAAACATAGCAAATTTAAGGCCAAAGAAGCATGTTTTCAATCATAGCACAAAATTAGGAAGGAAAATGTAAAACATGCGAATTCTATGAATAAGTGTGAGAATAGTGGATAAAATCTACTCAATTAAGTACAAGATAAACCCTAAAAATGGGATTTATCAATCTCCCCACACTTAAACATTAGCATGTCCTCATGCTAAGCTCAAGAGAACTAAAAGAGTGAAGAGGGATGGTAGAATTTATGAAATGCAACCTATCTAAATGAATGCAACTAAATGCGAAATGCTTTTTCCTACTTGGTTAAAAGTAAATAAATCTTCCAAGGACAAATATAAACTAGATTCCACTAATTCAAATCATAAAATGAAGTACACATAAACTTGCAAGAAGAAAGCTCGTGAAAGCCGGGAACAAAGAATAGAGCATCGAACCCTCACTGGAAGTATATACGCTCTAATCACTCAAGTGTTTAAGGTTTGATTCTCTCAATTCTCTACTAAACTTACTTTCCAAGGCTTACTCTTCTTCTACCAATCAACAAAAATTTAATGCACAAATACACATATCAAGAGGTCTTTTAAGGGTTGTAATGGGGTTAGGGTCAAGGTAGGATTGTATTTGGTCAAGTGGACTAAAATCTGAATCCTTAATTAACCCAAACTTCCCACCTAACTTAGGACAATCTATGTAATCATAATACAAAACCTAGCTATCCATTAATCATGTTTTCCACATATTCATGCATCCTAATTTTGAGTACAGTACATATGCATTGCTATCACCATTTACTTTGGGGGCATTTTGTCCCCTTTTTATTAATTGCTCTTTTTCTTTTCTTTTTCTCCTTTTTTTATTTTTCTTTTCTTTTCTTTTGTTTTCCTCAATGCATATGATTAAATTATTGAATGCAATAATATGTGCTCAACTATTATTTTGCACATTTTCACAAGAATATACAACACCCAATTCTCAAACTAAATGTTTCCAAACCCAACTTTCCCACACTTAAATCATGAACACTGTCACTAGTCTAAGCCAAGGATTCAAATTAAGGACATTATTATTTTACGCTTAGAGTTAATGATGTGCTAGAGTAAAGAACAAATGGGATAAGTAGGCTCAACATTGGTTTACAAAGGATAATGAAAAGGTTAAGGCTATATGGGTATGTAAGCTTAGTGAAACAAGGCCTCAATCATATAAGTGCATGCATACATCAAATAATAGAAATATAGAATTAAGCAAGACAAAGATTACAATTATAGAGAGAACAACACACACCAAAAACAAAGTATTGGTTGATAAAATGCAACCAATCAAATAAGCTAAAAAATCTCACAGGTTTTATGTGTTCGAGCTCTAAACCATGTTCCAAAATAAAATTCTTCAAGCAAGTTTAACAAAAATTTTAATTCAAATTAGTGAAATTCTATAAAATAGTTTCTTGGAAAAGTGATTATTACTTCAACCAAGTAGTGGTAAAATATGCACAAAATCAAACATACAAATGCAACAACTAATTTAACAAAGAAAGTTCAACATTGGTGTTAAGAAGGGGATAACTAACCCACGAAAGTCGGTATCAACCTCCCCACACTTAAAGATTGCACCGTCCTCAGTGCATACTGTGATGTGCAAGTGGACGGGTTGCTGCATTGATGCTTTTCTCCAAAGATTGTGCACATGGACTTGTCTGTCGTCCCATTGATAAGCTTTTCCTTTTCCTTCTCGGTGGCCATCCTGAAAGAATAGGAAAAAGAAGAAAAGTAACCCAGAAATAAAGATAAGAAAACAAATAAAGTATGGGTGGGTTAATGCCAAATAATGAGGGTCTTAATTACATGGTAGCTACAACATGTAAGTGAGAAAACAGTAGAAGCAAATAGGCATATCAATAGTGCAAAAATTGCAACAAAGGGGAAGAGAGAGTGGGTAGTGAAAGACAGTATAAGCGCATGTCAATGCAAAAGGAATACGAGTATCATATAAGATTAACATTGACTTAAATAATATTACCCAATCAGAATAAAACAAGTCATGAAGTACGAGAATAATGCAAGAGATATTTAACAATTGAGCAAGAAAATTCAACACCAAAGAAAAAGTATCAAATTTAGAAAAGAATATAAAAATATGCACAAAATTAAAATGCAATGAGTGAAGGTATGTAAATGCAATAAGGAGAATAGAATGAAAGAGAATAAGGGTGAGAAGTTAAAGAAATGAAGAAGAAGAAAGTGAGAAAGGAGGAAGAAAGAAGGAGAAAGGATAGAAGAAAGAAGTAAGAAATGAAAAACAGGGCGTGATGCATATACATCACGCGTGCGCGTCAAAACTGAAACGGCCATGCGGACACCCCGGGTTCGATTCCCGGCAACGGCGCCAAAAATTGATGGCGGAAAAATCGTCGGTAAAGAATTTCACAAAATTGATCGCGTTGTAAGTATAGATCTAAACCGACAATTAAACCTCAATCAAATTTAAATAGTTTGTCACTTAAGCAAACCCAATAATAATCAACCGAAGTATTTAAACCTCAGGTCGTTTCTCAAGGAATTACAGGGAAGTGTAGTTATTATTGGTTATGGGAAAGTATCTTTTTGGGTTTTTAAATGTTGAACAAGGAATTTAAATGACATGGAAATAAACCAACAATTAAGAAAAGTCTTAGCAAGGATTGATAATCAGAATTCCTATCTTCATTATCAGTGTCAATTGTGATAGTAATTATAAATTGCACTCACTTAGTTAACCTCTAACAAATGAAGAAAAGTCAAGTGAGAAATAATTAACTTAAGTCCATAAGTCCTAATCAAAGATTAGAGTTAGTGAGCTCAAGCCAAGTAGCAACTTTCAAACACCAATCAACAAAAGACTTTTGATAATTCAAGAGTCTCCAAATAATCAATCCAAGTTAAGAATGTAAAAAGCTAAATTAAAATCCAACCAAGCATTTCATCAAACACTTGGTGGGCACAAAATAAAAGCATAAAAAAATAGAGAATGTAAAATCTAAAACCAACAATTGCAAGCATCAATGATAACAAATAAAGGAAGAAGCAATAAACATGAAATACCTCAAATTGCATTAAAAGGGGAAATCAAATCTTACATGAGAATTCATAAACTAAATTGGCATCATAAAGTAATCAACAAGGAAAATAAATAAACTAGAAAACCAGAACAATCAAAAGTAGAAGAGAAACTAAATTGAAATAAGATAGAATTCAGAAATTGAAAAGGAATAAAACTAAGAATCCTAAAATCTAGAGAGAGGAGAGAGCCTCCTCTCTCTCTAGAAAACTACATCTAAAACCTAAAATTATGTGAATAAATGTTGTCTGATTGATTCCTTTACTCTGCAGTCTCTAATCAGTGTTTTTGGGCTTGAAACTGGGCTAAAAACAGCCCAGAAATCGCCCCAGCATTTTTTGATACGTGCAGCACGTGGCTCTATCACGCGTACGCGTCGCTGAACTTTCGCAAGGTCACACGTACGCGTGATCCACGCGTGCGTGTCACCTAATTGCATGGCAACTATGGCAAATTGCATATCATTTTGAATTAGTTTGATTTTATAAATGATTTAATATTTATGCTGGTTTAATTTTGAAAAAGATTTATCATTGGAAATTGTTGGATTTGAAAATAATTTGACATTAGAACTTGTTGAATTTTAGAAAATGATTGAGATTTGGAAATGGTTGAAAAAGAGTTTGAGGAATGTTTGGATGGGACCCGAAAAGGGTGGCAGAGTCTAAGTTTTAGAGGAGATTGATAAACTCCGATTTTGTGGTTTATCTTGTGCTTATTTTGGGAGATTTTATCAATATTTCTCACACTTATTTGCAAGAAATGCATAGTTTTGTGTTCACTTCTCAATATTGCTCCATGATGGAAAACATGCTTATTTTGTCTTAAAATTGCCATATTTTAATCCTCTTCTATTGCCATTCGATGCCGTGATGTATTTGTTGAGTAATTTCAGGAATTATAGGGTAGGAATGACTTAGAAGAGAGGGAGAAAGCATGTACAAAAAGGGAGGAACATGAAGAATTGAAATCTTGGGAGAAGCAGCATCGGCGCGCCCGTGCACTCCACGCGCACGCGTGGATGAGGTTAGCTGGAAGCGGCACGCAAGGATGGACGCATCCGCGCAGATCAAAAGATTCCTATTGACGCGCATGCGCACTTGGCGCACACACGTGTATCGCAAAAGCAATCGGCGTGCGCATACGCATGGCGCCCACGCGTGGGAAGCTGCACGTGACCTCGTTAAAGGAAATCGTGCCTGGCGATTTCTGAGGCTCATCAGGCCCAATTTCAAGCTGTTTCTGCATGAAAAAGACCCAAGGATGCTAGGGGAAAAGGGGGGATCAATCATTTTTACACAAGACACAATTTTAGCTAGTTTTTGGTTTTCTTTGGTTATTCTAGAGAGAGAAACCCTTGTTCCTCTCTAGATCTAGTTTTAATTTGATCTTCCCTTGTTGGATTGTGAATTGGATTTTGTTAATTACTAGTTTTAATTGTTCAATTTGAATTCCTTGTTACAATTTTGCTTATATCTAGTGATAGTTTTATGAACCCTTATTAATTTTCATTTTATACCCATTTCATAAATGTTGTGAATCTTGACTTGTTGATGTTACATTGATGATTTCTATGTTTAGTTTTGTTGTTTGGATGATTGTATGTTGATAATTGTTAGTGGGTACTTGTAGATTTCAATTTAATTGCTATTTGAACATGTCTTTTGCATTTATTTTCATGCTCATAACTCACAACCCCGGATTTCTAACCAATGTTGAAGCACATGTTTGCCCATTCCTTATGAGACGACCCGAGATTTGAATACTTCGATTATTTCTATTGGGGTTGAACTTGTGACAACCAAATCCCTCTTCTAAATTTGACACCCGAAGATTGTTGTCGGTAGAGCTATACTTGCAACGCGGTTTTATTGGAGAAAATCTTTACCAATACACCCTTGGGGGACTCGGTCAAATTTTTGGCACCGTTGCCGGGGAATGGTTGCAACGTATGCCTTGATATTGGTTATGTGAATATGTGAATATTGTAGATATTTTACTTCTTTTAATACTTAGCTATAGTTTAGATTTCTTTTCCATTTGTGCTATGACTTTCAAGTTTGAAGACTCGGTCTCAACCAAATTCTAGCTTAGCCAATTTTGATCCCGAGATTGAAAGAACTTTATTACACACTCGGCAAGCTAGACGGCAGTTGGACTATACGCCTAGTACTTCGGCCTCTCTTGAGGAAAATACCGAATCACTAGACGTCACCGAGAGTGACTTGGAGTCCGCTACTTTCTATTATTCTGTTGGCACTACTAATACATCTTTGCACCCTACAGGTGAGCCACACATGGCGAAGCCACGCCGGATCACTTTGCATGAGCAAGGAGCTCCGGATATCATACTTCAACCGTTGCAAGCAAGGTATCCTAACCTTGATCCAAACTTTGAGTTGAAGAGTAGCTTAATAAATTTACTTCCTAAGTATCATGGGTTGCCGGGTCAAGACCCCATACGACATTTGAAGGATTTTCAAGTTGCTTGTTCTACGGCTCGAAGGCATGGAGCCGATGATGTAGCTATCATAGTTTTTGCCTTCCCTTTCTCTCTTGAAGCGCAAGCAAAGACATGGTTCTATTCGCTACCAGATGAGATTGTGACTAATTGGGATTTCTTGAGAAGAGAGTTTCTTGATAAGTTCTTTCCACCGGAGAAGACCAACTACATCCGGAAAGAGATTTCGGGTATGATGCAAAAAGACCAAGAGAGTTTGTACGAGTATTGGTCTCGATTTAAGAGGCTATTGGAGTCATATCCACACCACGGAATGACCACTCACTTGCTCATTAGCTACTTTACCGGAGGTCTTTGTACGGAAGATAGAAGATTGCTCACCGCTTCTAGTGGCGGTTCCCTTTCGAAAAACAAGACGGAGGGAGAAGCTTGGAATTTGATAAAGGATGTTGCCGAAGCTACACAACACACAAGGGTGAGAAGCAATCCTCTCAAGGGTGTGGTAGAACCATCCCCTTCTGAATCAAGTTTAACCAAAGCACTTGGGGATATGACCACCATCCTTACACAAATCCAAAGGGATCAAAAGGAATACTACTCCATCCAAGCCGTCCAAGCCCCACCTCCGGTTGCTCAACTTGAAGGCCCTCCTAGGATTTGTGGTTTGTGCTTTAGCACCACACATTACACCGACCAATGCCATTAAATTCAAGAGGAACATGCTCTTGTGGTGGCCAATGTGAATTACAACAACCGTCCACCCTACCCTCCTCAAGATCAAAACAATTACCATCAAGATGGTAATCAACATCAAGGGTGGAGGGATAATGCACAAGGAAGCAATCAAAACCAAAGGTGGAACAACTCTCCTTCTCATCACAACAACAACCAATCTTCATCCCAATACCACCATAACAACACCAACTACCAAGCCAACCAAGGCCATTCTAACCAAAACCAAAACAACTACACCAAGTACCAAGCACCACACCATAGACAACAAAACCAAAACCAACCTCCTCCATCTTCCAACAATCAAGTTGATGAGCTTAGAGCCGCCATGGAAAAACGAGATGAGAGCAACAAGGCTCAATTCGAGGTCTTGAATACTCAATTGGCCAACCTCACCAACATGCTTTCAAAGATGAACATGTCAAGCCAACCGCCAACCCCCAATAACAACACCAACCAACTCTCAAGTTTCTCTAACCTTCCATCCCAACCCCAACCAAACCCAAGAGGCGGTCTCAACACCATCACTCTACAGTCGGGGACTACATTAGAGGAGATACCTCCAAAGGTCATGGGAGAAATTCATGAGGAAGAGGTAGTTATTGAAGCTCCACATGAAGAAGAAGTGGTAGACAAAAGGCATGAGGAAGAGGGAGTTAACCTCAAGGAACCCAAGAGGAAAGCTATAGTGGATGAGTCCATTCCTATCCCATTTCCTTCCATGGTGAAGAAGGCAAAGAAAACCTCGGAATTTGATTTGAACATGCTTCAAGTGTTCAAAAAGGTTGAGGTAACCATACCACTCCTTGATGCTGTTCAAAAAATTCCAAAGTATGCAAAATTTTTGAAAGACTTGTGCACACACAAGGATAGGATAGGAGAATTGGAGACATTATCCTTGGGTAGTTCAATTTCTTCTTTGATGGAACCTATTCCAAGAAAATGTGGTGACCCTGGGCCGTGCTTAGTGTCTTGTTGTATTGGTGGACACACTTTTCATGATTGTATATGTGACTTGGGAGCTTGTGTAAGCATCATACCACTTTCTATCTATGTGCGGTTGAATTTAGCTCCATTGAAGAAGTCGGTGGCGAGGTTTGCCTTAGCCGATAAAAGTGTGATCACAGTGATGGGGATAGCGGAAGATGTACTCATGACAATTAAGGATTTGGTTTTTCCGGTTGACTTTTACATCCTTGAAATGCCTCCAGCAGAAAATAGAAGCTCATCCTCCATTCTACTTGGTAGACCCTTCCTCAAAACCTCCAAATTCAAGTTAGATTCCTTCACCGGTATATATTCCTTTGGGGTTGGAGACAAGATTATCAAGTTCAATTTAGAGGAAGCCATGAAACATCCTCCCGAAGAACATTCCGTGCTTCAATGTGATGTGATTGATGAAGTGGTAGCGGAAGTGCAAGAAGAAGACCATGACAAGTTATGCTACCCCATTGTTGAGGAGACGGATGACCAAGAAGATGAACATGAGGAAGTTGTCAAGAATGAGTCCCATGAGCTTGATGAAAAGGAACCTCATCTTAAGACAAAAAGTGAACTGAAGCCCCTTCCATCTCATTTGAAGTATGCTTTCTTAGAGGATAACCAAAGGTTTTCGGTCATTATTGCTAGTGAGCTCTCAAGTGAAGAAGAGGGAGAGCTCCTAGATGTTCTGAAAAAGTACAAGAAAGCAATAGGATGGAGCCTAGCGGATATTGTGGGAATTGACCCCCGCAAGTGCATGCATAGGATATTTCTCCAAGATGGAGCTAAGCCGGTTAGGCAACCGCAAAGGAGGCTCAACCCAACCATCCTCGATGTAGTGAAGAAAGAGGTCACCCGATTACTGGATGCGGATATCATATACCCAATCTCCAACAGTGAGTGGGTGAGCCCGGTTTCAGGTTGTCCCCAAGAAGTCGGGCATCACAACGGTTAAGAAGGACGACGGTAAAATGGTCACTAAAAGAGTACAAAATGCGTGGCGAGTATGTATTGACTACAGAAGATTGAACGCCGCCACACGGAAGGACTATTACCCCTTACCCTTCATCGATCAGATGATAGACCGCTTGGCAGGTAAATCTCACTACTGCTTTCTTGATGGATTTACTGGCTACTTCCAGATACATATTGCTCCTGAAGATCAGGAAAAGACCACGTTTACTTGTCCATTTGGCACCTTTGCCTATAAAAGGATGCCATTTGGACTATGTAACGCACCCGCTACTTTTCAGCGGTGCATGACGAGTGTCTTCTCCGATCTAATGGAGAATTGTCTGGAAGTCTTTATGGATGACTTCAGCGTTTATGGTACTTCATTCGATTGTTGTTTAGAGAGCTTGGCCAAGGTCCTAGCTAGATGTATTGACACTAACCTTGTCTTAAATTTTGAAAAATGTCACTTTATGGTATGACAAGGTATAGTGTTAGGACATGTAGTATCTCATGAAGGCATTTCTGTAGACCCGGCCAAGGTCGATGTTATCACCACTTTGCCTCACCCCTCATCCGTGAGGGAGGTTCACTCGTTTTCGGGACATGCAGGATTTTATAGGCGCTTTATCAAGGACTTCAACAAGATTGCTTTGCCATTATCGCGCCTACTCCAAAAAGATGTGGATTTTGAGTTTGATAGTGAATGTGTAAAAGCTTTTAAAGAGCTAAGGAGAGTTCTTACCACGGCACCAATTATGCGAGGCCCCAACTGGACGTTGCCATTTGAGATAATGTGCGATGCGTCAAACCATGCTGTAGGTGTCGTGCTTGCACAGCGCGATGGTAAACTCCCATTTGTCATTGCTTACTCTTCTAAGACACTAGATGCAGCACAATCCAACTATACCACTACTGAAAAAGAACTCCTAGCTATTGTTCATGCTTTAGATAAATTCAGATCTTATTTGCTAGGTTCAAAGATAGTGGTATACACGGATCATGCAGCTTTAAAGTACTTATTGACAAAGAATGAGTCAAAGCCTAGACTCATACGTTGGATCTTGCTTTTGCAAGAATTCGACATTGAGATTAGGGACCGGAGTGGATCTCAAAACCCGGTTGCGGATCATTTAAGCCGAATTGAGAATTTAAAAATTGATCCATTTCTGATCAATGACTCATTCCCATTGGATAGTTTGCATGCTGTGTCGGATAGCTTTCCTTGGTTTGCCCCAATGGCGAACTACTTGGTTGCAAAAATCTTCCCTCCCAACTTTTCGAAAAACCAAAGGGACAAGTTGAGAAGTGATTCCAAATACTATATTTGGGATGACCCTCACTTGTGGAAGAGGGGCGTGGACCAAGTAATTCGAAGATGTGTCCCGGAGTCTGAATTCCAACCAATTCTTGAAGCTTGTCATTCGTCCGAATATGGTGGCCAATTTGGCCCACAAAAGACCGCTAAAAAAGTGTTGGATTGTGGATTCTAGTGGCCAACCTTATTCAAGGATACTAACCAGTTGTGTGTGTCTTGCCATCAGTGTCAGAAGTCAGGAAACGCATCCCAAAGGGATGAAATGCCTCAGCAACCTATGTTGTTCTGTGAGATATTTGATGTATAGGGCATTGACTTTATGGAACCGTTTCCCAACTCTAGTGGGTATCTGTATATTCTGTTAGCGGTTGACTACGTGTCAAAGTGGGTAGAGGCCATACCTACCCGCCTTGACGACGCCAATACCGTTGTTTCTTTCATTAGGAATCACATTGTATGCCGTTATGGGTCGCCATGAGCAATCGTGAGCGACTAAGGATCCCACTTTTGTAATAGGAAGGTAGAAGCATTGCTCAAGCACTATGGAGTGTCGCATAAGGTTGCTACTGCTTATCATCCGCAAACAAATGGACAAGCGAAAGTGTCCAACCGGGAAATCAAGAGAATCATGGAGAAAGTGGTCAATCCGCAAAGAAAGGATTGGAGCCTCCAGTTAGGAGATGCACTATGGGCGTATAGAATGGCCTACAAGACTCCGATAGGGATGAGTCCTTTCCGGATCGTCTATGGTAAGGTATGCCACCTTCCGGTGGAGATTGAGCATCGACCCTATTGGGCGGTAAAGCAGTGCAACATGGATTTGGCCAAGGCAGGTGAAGCTAGGAAGTTACAACTAGAAGAGCTTGAGTGTTTGAGGAACGAGTCATATGAGAATGCCCGAATCTACAAGGAAAAGACTAAAGCATTCCATGACCATCACATCTGGAAGAAGGACTTTCAAGAAGGTGATGAGGTCCTCCTCTACAACTCAAGGCTCCGATTCATGCCTGGCAAGCTTCACTCTAGATGGGAATGACCTTTCAAGGTGAAGGAGATGAAGCCCTACGGAGTGGTGGAATTGTTTGATCCCAAGAGTGAAGCAACTTTTAAAGTGAATGGATATAGAGTGAAGAAGTATCATGGTTGCAAGCCCCCAAAAGAGCTAGATGTGTACATATTGGAGGATGCACCAAGGAGAGAGGAAGCCTAAGAAAAGGACCGTCCAACTTAAGGACGTTAAACAAAAGTGCTTGGTGGGAGGCACCCCACCGTGGTAAGATCTTCCTTGTTTATACCGTCTTATTTGTATCCTTAGTTTCTTGTGAATTTTGTGATCTCTTGATGATTGATTGAGTGCATAGGAATGCTATCTTTGTTGATTTTGTTGGATAGATAGGATGTTCATATAGATAGGATGTGAAAAAAGATAAAGAAAACAAAAAAAATTTCTTTGAAGAAGGGCACCAACGCGCCAGCGCACAGTGCGCGCGCGTGCTGGTAGCGCAATTCTACTCTTGGGCCAAATACCCGAGAGTCATGCCCACTTTGTGCCCAACTCGCGCCAGACACCTACGCGTTCGCGTACATGCCGCCTGCGTGCACCATTGCAATTTAACCATCGACGTGCGCTTGCGCACCGATGGAGATATGTGGGCTCTCTGGTACAAGAACCAGAGAGTTGTGCCACAATTTAGCCAACCCAGTGCCAAAACTGACGCGTTCGCGCGTTGTGCGCGTCCGCGCCAGTCACGAAATACCTCAACCACGCGTCCGCACAAGGTGTGCGTCCGCGCGCCTGCCTCCCTGATTCACTCTGGTACAAAAACCAAAGACTTGAGCCAACTTTGTGCCACTTTTGTGCCTGAGGCACAACTTCCCTCGCGCGCTGATGCCAGGGCATCTTGGCCAGTTTCAATGACCTTTTCTTTACTGTTTTTAGGCTAGTTTCATGCATTCCCTTAGGAAATAAGCTAGTTTTGGGTAGATATTCACTTACACCTTGATTCAAGCATACATTGTGCATTTTACATTAAAAGCCCTGGATGTCTAATTTCCAACGCAATTGGAAGCATGCCATTTCGAGTTTTGTAGCTTCAGAAAATCCACTTTCAGTGCAGGGAGGTCAGAATCCAACAGCATCAGCAATCCTTTTTCAGCCTGAATCAGATTTTTGCTCAGCTCCTTCAATTTCAGCCAGAAAAATACCTGAAATTACCGAAAAATACACAACTCATAGTAAAGTCCAGAAATAAGATTTTTTCCTAAAAACTAATAAAAATAGACTAAAAACTAGCTAAAACATACTCAAAACTATATGAAATTATCCCCAAAAAGCGTATAAAATATCCGCTCATCACAACACCAAACTTAAACTGTTGCTTGTCCTCAAGCAACTAAACAAATAAAATAGAAGACTAATAGGTTGAGAAGCAATAATATCTCAGAGTTTTTTGCATGAAGCTCAGATTCTAATTGGATGAGCGGGGCTAGTAGCTTTTTGCTTCCGAACAGTTTTGGCATCTCACTTTATCCATTGAAGCTCAGAGTGATTGGCATCTATATGAACTCAGAATTCAGATAGTGCTATTGAGTCTCCTAGTTCAGTGTGATGATTCTTGAACACAGCTTCTTTATGAGTCTTGGCTGCGGCCCTAAGCACTTTGTTTTCCAGTATTACTACCGGATACATAAATGCCACAGACACATAACTGGGTGAACCTTTTCAGATTGTGACTCGTTTTGTGACTCCACATGATCATGAACCTAATAAAACATGAAAAACCATGAAGGTAAATAAAAATTGGGTTGCCTCCCAGCAAGCGCTTCTTTATTGTCTTTAGCTGGACCTTGCTGAGCTTTTAATCTATCTTCAGCCTTGAGCATTCTTGCTCAAAGTTGCCTTCAAGATAATGCTTGATTCTCTGTCCATTGACAATGAACTTCTTATCAGAATCAATATCTTGAAGCTCCACATAACCGAAAAATACACAACTCATAGTAAAGTCCAGAAATAAGAATTTTTCCTAAAAACTAATAAAAATAGACTAAAAACTAGCTAAAACATACTCAAAACTATATGAAATTATCCCCAAAAAGCGTATGAAATATCCGCTCATCACGCTCTATTGCTTGATTTCAGGACCAAAGGAAGCAAGGAATGGGAGGTAACTTGCAAAGTTAATGAGAAAAGTGATTGCCAATAACGCTCTCAAAGCCATCAATGACCACGTTAAGAGTCACGTTAACTAAGTTAACGAGAACTCTAACGTGGAAAGGGAAAGTTGAGCCAACGTTAGTGACACTTAACATTGTCACTAACGTTGGCAAATGCTCATAAGTGGCCACGTTAGAGTCCACGTTAACTTAGTTAACGTGGCCTCTAACGTTAGAAGGGGGGAGAAATGCCAACGTTAGTGACATTCAACATTGTCACTAACGTTGGCCTAAGGAGAAACATACCACGTTAACTCCCACATTAACTTGGTTAACATGGGAGCTAACGTAAGAAGCAAGAGTGGTCGTCAACGTTAGTGACACCCAACATTGTCACTAACGTTGGAAGCAACCACACAACCCCCCGAGGAGCCACGTTAACTTCCACGTTAACTTAGTTAACGTGGAAGCTAACGTTGATGAGTGAAAGAAACGCCAACGTTAGTGACATTCAACATGGATGGGTATGTGACTATAACCCTCTCAATACTTGATTTGGGAAATGCATGTGGTATAATCAGTGACCATACTTCATCTCTTCTCATGAGCAATTGACCAAAGAATTGGCTATTGATCAAGATTTGAGAGATTGAATTTGTAATTTAATCAATTAAGATTGCCAAGGAGATCAATGAGTGCATTGATTGAGGAAGAGATGAAAATGAACTTGATCCGGGGGGTTGCAATATCTCCTAAGCCCAATGAACTCCCCATCTCTGATCTTACCCATTCTCTTTAATTTCTACCATTTACTTTTATGAGCAAATCCCCCATTCCCATTTACAATTCTGCAATTTACTTTCAGTCATTTACTTCCAGTCCTTTAATTCTAGCATTTACTTTTCTGTTATTTACATTCCGCCATTTTATTTTCTACAACTCTCAACCCAAATTCTGGATTCGCTCAACTAGAACATTCTTCTAATTAAAGTTGCTTGATCAATCAATTCCTGTGGGATTCGACCTCACTCTATTATGAGTTTTTACTTGACGACAAATTCGGTACACTTGCCGAAGGAAATTTGTTGAGAGACAGTTTCCACCCACATCAAGTTTATGGCGCCGTTGCCGGCGATTGATTGTGCATCAACAATGATTAAATTGGAAGATCACTAGATTGAGCATTTTTATTTTGTGAATTTCATTTTCTGTTTGAGTGATTTACTTTCTGTTTTAGTTAAACTTCTTCCCTTCCCCCTCTACTCTTTTGTTTTTCTTTGTTATTTTCAATTCTGTTTGTTAACGCACTAACTGTTTGATATATTGCATCACCCACAACTAACAGTAATTCTGACAAAAATACTTTCTGCACCTATCTTTTCTTGCTTGCACTTGATGGTTGTATGACAGGGAGAAGAAGCGGGGCTTCAACTTCCTTCGATTCTGAACATGAGAGGACCTTCCTTAGATTAAGGAGGGAGGCAAGAGGAATGAAAGTGGTTGGTGCTGAGGAAGAAGAGGAATTCTTTGAACCAAACATGGAAGACAACATGGAAAACCATCATGAAGAAGGGAGGAATCACTGTGGTTCCCAATGAGAAGAACGAACTCATACCTACAAGGACCGTCATAAGATGGCAGATGTGCATAGACTATAGAAAACTCAATGAGGCTACACGAAAAGATCATTTTCCCCTTCCATTCATGGATCAGATGTTGGAAAGACTTGCAGGGCACGCATATTATTGTTTTCTCGACGGTTATTCAGGATATAACCAAATAGTGGTTGATCCCAGAGACCAAGAGAAAACCTCATTCACTTGTCCGTATGGAGTGTTTGCCTATAGGCGCATGCCATTTGGGCTATGTAATGCACCTACAACTTTCCAACGCTGCATGCTTTCTATCTTTTCAGATATGATAGAAAAATTCATTGAAGTTTTTATGGATGATTTCTCGGTATTCGGAGATTCGTTTCCTAGTTGCCTACATCACCTCGCCTTGGTATTGAAAAGATGCCAAGAGACCAATTTGGTCTTGAACTGGGAAAAATGTCACTTTATGGTGATAGGAGGAATAGTCCTTGGTCACAAGGTCTCCCACCAAGGCATTGAGGTTGATAGAGCTAAAGTAGAACTTATTGAAAAACTACCCCCACCCAGTGATGTCAAGGCAATTAGGAGTTTTTTAGGGCATGCTGATTTTTACAGAAGGTTCATTAAAGATTTTTCAAAGATAGCCAAGCCCTTAAGCAATCTCTTTGTATCTGATACACCATTTATCTTTGATGAAACATGCATGCTAGCATTTGCACATTTGAAAATGAGGTTGTCCTCTGCTCCTATCATTTCCCCACCTGATTGGAACCTACCATTTGAATTGATGTGTGATACATCTGATTTTGCAGTTGGGGCAGTGTTAGGACAAAGGAAAGATAACTTAGTTCATGTGATATACTATGCCAGCAAAGTCCTTAATGAAACTCAAAGAAATTATACCACTACTGAAAAGGAGTTGCTAGCAATAGTTTTTACATTTGACAAATTTAGATCATACCTCATTGGTGCTAAAGTGATTGTCTTTACAGATCACACAGCACTTAAATATTTGTTTGCCAAGCAAGAATCAAAGCCAAGACTAATAACGCGGATCTTACTGTTGTAGGAATTCAATATTGAAATCAGAGACAAGAAAGGAGTGGAGAACAAGGTGGCAGATCACCTATCCAGAATCCCTCATGATCAAGGTGGAGGAAATGATACAAATGTGAACGAGCTCTTCCCTGATGAGCAGTTGATGATAGTTCACAAAGCACCATGGTTTGCAGATAATGCAAATTTCAAGGCAACTGGGGCATTACCCCCAGGGATCAATAAACATCAAAAAAGGAAGCTCATGAATGATGCAAAATACTTTGTCTGGGACGAGCCATATCTCTTCAAGAAGTGTTCAGATGGAATCCTTAGAAGATGTGCTTCGGAAGAAGAAGGAAGAGAAGTCCTGTGGAATTGCCACGGTTCATGTTATGGAGGCCACTTTGGAGGGGACAGAACTGCAGCAAAGGTGTTACAAAGCGGATTCTTTTGGCCCACCCTTTTCAAGGATGCCGAGGAACTAGTAAAAAGCTGCAATGAATGCCAAAGATCTGGAAACTTGCCCAAAAGAAACCCCATGCCACAAAATTTCATCTTGGAACTGGAACTGTTTGATGTGTGGGGAATAGATTTCATGGGACCATTCCCAACCTCATATGCAAACAAGTACATCTTGGTAGCAGTGGATTATGTTTCCAAGTGGGTAGAGGCTATTGCAACACCAACTAATGATAACAAGGTAGTCATGAACTTCCTCAGGAAGAATATCTTTAGCCGGTTTGAAGTCCCAAGAGCCCTCATACTAGAACAATCCAAGAGTGATAGTGTAATTCTAAGTTTGGTGTTCCACCAAAGGACATTGGTTAGAATTACACTCCACTCCAAAAGAACATTGCTAGCTCCATCCAATCAAGAGAAACCACTTAGATGTAGTTAGACTATAGGTGATCATTGCTTTGTTGATAACAAGATATGAGGTTCTCTGCATATATGCAATGTTTTGTACTGGGCAAGGAACTAAGTTTGGTGTTCACACACCAAATTGAGTTCAAGAGGCACAAGCATACATGCAAGCTAACTATGTCTCAAGTGCTTTGGGAATAAGCAACTTCCAGTAACCTTGCAGGAATCTTATGAGGAAATGGTACACCTTCACCCAAAGAAGCGAGGCAGCAAAAACTAGGATGATGACAAAGAGAGAGGGCAACCAGAAATCATCACCCGAAGGTTGTATTGTTACTTAATTCCATTGTACTCAGAATTGTTGAAAGTTGGAAGTCCGAATGCACTTTTGATTTGTAGTTACGCGTAGTTGAAACCTTTTTAAATTCTGTCTTTTAAGTTTTCTTTCTGAATAGGTGTATGTGTGCTAGTCTTTATGTCACTGCATCCTCCTTAACTTACTTGTATGCTTGTCCCTTTAAATCAAATGAAGAGAGAATGTTTATGTTTCAAAAGACCAGAGTAGAGTTCATACTATGGAGTACATTCATGAGTTTGTGGTATAATCATAAGTTAGCTAAGTTGGTTCAACCATAAGGTGGGATGACAACTATCTGGCCTGAATACTTTGCTTTGAATATACTCATGAGACTAAGTATATGACAAGATCCTAATAAGAAAAAGAGAAAAGAATAATGAAAGTGGAAAAACAAAAGAAAAAGAGTAAGCAATAAGGCTAGGCACCAATGGTTTTGATCTTAAGATATGTGTCTGTGGTGTTCCTGTGTGAGGGATCTACTTGGATGAATAAGCTCTTAGGGGTGCTTTATCACTTGGTAACTTGGGTTAACTAACCTGGGATTATCAGCTGAAAGTCCATTATCAAGAGTAACCCTCACCACAGAGCATTTAGTACCATAGACCAAGAGAAAACCTCATTTACTTGTCCGTATGGAGTGTTTGCCTATAGGCGCATGTCATTTGGGCTATGTAATGCACCTGCAACTTTCCAACGCTGCATGCTTTCTATCTTTTCAGATATGATAGAAAAATTCATTGAAGTTTTTATGGATGATTTCTCGGTATTCGGAGATTCGTTTTCTAGTTGCCTACATCACCTCGCCTTGGTATTGAAAAGATGCCAAGAGACCAATTTGGTCTTGAACTGGAAAAAATGTCACTTTATGGTGATAGGAGGAATAGTCCTTGGTCACAAGGTCTCCCACCAAGGCATTGAGGTTGATAGAGCTAAAGTAGAACTTATTGAAAAACTACCCCCACCCAGTGATGTCAAGGCAATTAGGAGTTTTTTAGGGCATGCTGATTTTTACAGAAGGTTCATTAAAGATTTTTCAAAGATAGCCAAGCCCTTAAGAAATCTCTTTGTATCTGATACACCATTTATCTTTGATGAAACATGCATGCTAGCATTTGCACATTTGAAAATGAGGTTGTCCTCTGCTCTTATCATTTCCCCACCTGATTGGAACCTACCATTTGAATTGATGTGTGATGCATCTGATTTTGCAGTTGGGGCAGTGTTAGGACAAAGGAAAGATAACTTAGTTCATGTGATATACTATGCCAGCAAAGTCCTTAATGAAACTCAAAGAAATTATACCACTACTGAAAAGGAGTTGCTAGCAATAGTTTTTGCATTTGACAAATTTAGATCATACCTCATTGGTGCTAAAGTGATTGTCTTTACAGATCACACAGCACTTAAATATTTGTTTGCCAAGCAAGAATCAAAGCCAAGATTAATAAGGCGGATCTTACTGTTGCAGGAATTCAATATTGAAATCAGAGACAAGAAAGGAGTGGAGAACAAGGTGGCAGATCACCTATCCAGAATCCCTCATGATCAAGGTGGAGGAAATGATACAAATGTGAACGAGCTCTTCCCTGATGAGCAGTTGATGACAGTTCACAAAGCACCATGGTTTGCAGATATTGCAAATTTCAAGGCAACTGGGGCATTACCCCCAGAGATCAATAAACATCAAAAAGGGAAGCTCATGAATGATGCAAAATACTTTGTCTGGGACGAGCCATATCTCTTCAAGAAGGGTTCAGATGGAATCCTTAGAAGATGTGTTTCGGAAGAAGAAGGAAGAGAAGTCCTGTGGAATTGCCACGGTTCATGTTATGGAGGCCACTTTGGAGGGGACAGAACTGCAGCAAAGGTGTTACAAAGCGGATTCTTTTGGCCCACCCTTTTCAAGGATGCCAAGGAACTAGTAAAAAGCTGCAATGAATGCCCAAGATCTGGAAATTTGCCCAAAAGAAACCCTATGCCACAAAATTTCATCTTGGAACTGGAACTGTTTGATGTGTGGGGAATAGATTTCATGGGACCATTCCCAACCTCATATGCAAACAAGTACATCTTGGTAGCAGTGGATTTTGTTTCCAAGTGGGTAGAGGCTATTGCAACCCCAACTAATGATAATAAGGTAGTCATAAACTTCCTCAGGAAGAATATCTTTAGCCGGTTTGGAGTCCCAAGAGCCCTCATCAGTGATGGAGGGAGCCACTTTTGTAACAAACCACTAAAAGCTCTCCTCCTACGATATGGGATAAAACACAAAGTAGCCACACCTTACCATCCTCAAACAAGTGGGCAAACTGAGATATCCAACAGAGAGCTGAAGAGGATCCTGGAAAAGACTGTGGGTGCATCTAGAAAGGATTGGTCGAAGAAGCTGGATGGTGCTCTTTGGGCATACAGAACAGCATTCAAAACTCCACTTGGAATGTCTCCATATCAACTGGTCTATGGGAAGGCTTGTCATTTACCACTGGAGTTGGAATACAAAGCTCTCTGGGCTATCAAGATACTAAATTTTGACAGCATTGCTGCTGGTGCAAAAAGGATCTTGCAGCTGCAAGAGATGGAGGAATTCAGGTCACAAGCCTATGAAAACACTAAGATGTATAAAGAAAAGGCAAAGAGAAAACATGACATGCATCTTGCGCCTAGGAGTTTCGAAAAGGGGCAGCGAGTACTCCTTTACAATTCTAAATTAAGGCTGTTCCCAAGAAAACTCAAGTCAAGGTGGTTCGGACCTTTCATGGTTACAAAAGTATCACCATATGGCCACATTGAAATCACGGATGAAGGTTCAGAGAGGACTTTTACAGTGAATGGACAAAGACTCAAGCATTATCTGGGCAACATGAGGGAAAACCCCAGAGTAAAGTACCATCTCAAGTAATTAAGGACTCGTCGAGCTAGCGACGATAAAAGAGCGCTCTGTTGGGAGGCAACCCAACCTCAGGTAGTTTCACTTTCATCTTTATTTCAATAAAAATCACAAGTTGTTTCCCCTGTATTGTAAGGAGCTAAGTTTGGTGTTCCACACCAGAACAATCCAAGAGTGATAGTGTAATTCTAAGTTTGGTGTTCCACCAAAGGACATTGGTTAGAATTACACTCCACTCCAAAAGAACATTGCTAGCTCCATCCAATCAAGAGAAACCACTTAGATGTAGTTAGCCTATAGGTGATCATTGCTTTGTTGATAACAAGATATGAGGTTCTCTGCATATATGCAATGTTTTGTACTGGGCAAGGGACTAAGTTTGGTGTTCACACACCAAATTGAGTTCAAGAGGCACAAGCATACATGCAAGCTAACTATGTCTCAAGTGCTTTGGGAACAAGCAACTTCCAGTAACCTTGCAGGAATCTTATGAGGAAATGGTGCACCTTCACCCAAAGAAGCGAGGCAGCAAAAACTAGGATGATGACAAAGAGAGAGGGCAACCAGAAATCATCACCCGAAGGTTGTATTGTTACTTAATTCTATTGTACTCAGAATTGTTGAAAGTTGGAAGTTCGAATGCACTTTTGATTTGTAGTTACGCGTAGTTGAAACCTTTTTAAATTCTATCTTTTAAGTTTTCTTTCTGAATAGGTGTATGTGTGCTAGTCTTTTTGTCACTGCATCCTCCTTAACTTACTTGTATGCTTGTCCCTTTAAATCAAATGAAGAGAGAATGTTTATGTTTCAAAAGACCAGAGTAGAGTTCATACTATGGAGTACATTTATGAGTTTGTGGTATGATCATAAGTTAGCTAAGTTGGTTCAACCATAAGGTGGGATGACAACTATCTGGCCTGAATACTTTGCTTTGAATATACTCATGAGACTAAGTATATGACAAGATCCTAATAAGAGAAAGAGAAAAGAATAATGAAAGTGGAAAAACAAAAGAAAAAGAGTAAGCAATAAGGCTAGGCACCAATGGTTTTGATCTTAAGATATGTTTGTGGTGTTCCTGTGTGAGGGATCTACTTGGATGAATAAGCTCTTAGGGGTGCTTTATCACTTGGTAACTTAGGTTAACTAACCCGGGATTATCAACTGAAAGTCCATTATCAAGAGTAACCCTCACCACAGAGCATTTAGTAACCCAAAGAGGTGCTGGACACCAAGGTCTCAAGAAGGAAAATAAATGAACTATATGCCTGTGGTGTGTATGTATGGGGGAGAGACTTGAGGGAGTAAGTCCTTAGGGGTGCTTCAACACCTAGCACCTTGAACCAACTGGTTCGAGAGTGTTGGCTGAAAGCTTATCTTAAAAAGTTGCCCCCTTACAGAGCACTTAGCCTAAGAACACCAATAAGCTCTGAAATGACCATAAAGGGATCAATGAATAAAAGTCTCATGGGATGTAAGCAAGGTGAGTGTTTTAGGACATGATAAAGGTCTGGAAGCCAGTAAAGGAATGAATCTAAGTTGCTATGCATGAAACCACCATAAAATCAGTAATATGACTTCCACAAGAATGACTCATCTCTCTTGGCATTCCATTCATCATTCTCTTGTTCCAGTACTTGCTTAGGGACAAGCAAGCTTTAAGTTTGGTGTTGTGATGCCAGGGCACCTTGGCCAGTTTCACTGACCTTTTCTTTACTGTTTTTAGGCTAGTTTCATGCATTCCCTTAGGAAATAAGCTAGTTTTGGGTAGATATTCACCTACACCTTGATTCAAGCATACATTGTGCATTTTACATTATTTCATGAGGATTTTGCATGAGTTTAGTGACAAATTATATGCTGCATTGCAATTCAAGCATATATTGTGCATTTTACATTATTTCATGAGGATTTTGCATGAGTTTAGTGACAAATTATATGCTGCATTGCCCATGACTTGGACTAGAACTTTGATGCGCTCTATTGCTTGATTTCAGGACCAAAGGAAGCAAGGAATGGGAGGTAACTTGCAAAGTTAATGAGAAAAGTGACTGCCAATAA